>NC_053493.1:72620814-72920814 GCF_905171775.1 Rana temporaria
TGTGTGTGTGTATATATATATATATATATGTGTGTATATGTGTGTGTGTGTGTGTGTGTGTGTGTGTGTGTGTGTGTGTGTGTGTATATATATATAATATATATATATACCGTATTTATCGGCGTATAATGCGCACCCCAAGCTCAGCAAGGAAAAAAAAAAAAAACTTACATTTTTGCCCTGTGTCCATCGTCGGCCTTGTCCGGCGTCCGTCTGCGGCCTTGTGAGTGTCCGTCTGCGGCTTCCTTGTGCGGGGTCCGTCTGCGGCTTTGGAGGTGTCCATCTGTGTCCTCCATCCAGGTGTTCGTCTCGTCCAGCGTGTCCCGTCCAGCATGTCCGTCTGCGGCCTCCATCCAGGTGAGCGTCTCCGGTGTCCGGTTTAGTTTTTTGATTTTGGCGTGAGCCGAGAGGAGACGGATTTCCTGTGTGTTCGGCTCCTCTCGCGTTGCTGCGGGCGGTGCCGAGCGTGGCCGAGCCTAGCCGAGTGCGCAGTACTCGGCTCGGACAATGTCGGAGACAGTGGGGATCGGCGGGGTATGGACATATATCGCGCTCCAACGATTTTCCCCTGATTTTAAGGGGAAAAAAGTGCGCGGTATACGCCGATAAATACGGTATATATAAAATATACAGTGGGGAGAACAAGTATTTGATACACTGACGATTTTTGCAGGTACTCTTCAACTCTGAGAGATGGAATCTAAAACAAAAATCCAGAAAATCGCATTGTATGATTTTTAAATAATTAATTAGCATTTTATTGCATGACATAAGTATTTGATCACCTACCAACCAGTAAGAATTCTGACTGACAGACCTGTTATTTTTTCTTTAAGAAGCTGTCAGAAACCATGAATCAGAGTCAAGGTAAACAGAGTAAGCGTAGTCAAAACAAGCCAGAGTTCAGTAACCGGATTGGGTAGTCGGCCAAGCCAATGTCCAAGAGCCAGCGATAAAGGTAGACATACAGCAAGCAGGATCTGTAGCCAGGGAACGTCAGTCAGATAGGTCTTCAACAGGAACGCAGGAGAAAGTCTCTTGTGATGTTAACACAGGCGAAGGCAAAGAGCAAGTGAACTGGAAGGCTTTAAGTAGGCAGAGCTGACGAGCAGGATCATCAACAGGTGGATCACTGTGGAGAGATGGGAGCTGGCAATTGACTGACAGCTGAGCTGACAGCACAGAGAAGGAAGGGCTGAGCCCAGCCCTGACAGACACCCTCCTGTTCTCCACTCATTACCTGTATTAAATGCACCTGTTTGAACTTGTTACCTGTATAAGACACCTGTCCAAACACTCAATCAAACAGACTCCAACCTCTCCACAATAGCCAAGACCAGAGAGCTGTGTAAGGACATCAGGGATGGAATTGTAGTCCTGCACAAGGGTGGTATGGGCTACAGGACAATAGGCAAGCAGCTTGGTGAGAAGGCAACGACTGTTGGCGCAATTATTAGAAAATGGAAGAAGTTCAAGATTGACGGTCAATCTCCCTGGGTCTGGGGCTCCATACAAGATCTCACCTTGTAGGACATCAATGATCATGAGGAAGGTGAGGGATCCGCCTAGAACTACATGGCAGGACCTGGTCAATGACCTGAAGAGAAAGTGAAAAATGAATCCGCAATAGGACCAAATATTGCCTGTGAGTGAGTATAGAGTTTTTACGCCCTTAATTAATTAATTTATGCAGCTGCCCCTACCTGATTTATTTCACCTAGGTGAGATAATGATTTGAGAGAGGATGGAAGTAGGAATGGCGCTGGCTTTTAAAATGCAGTGCTGATGTGGTAAATTGTGTTACAGGACCCTGTACTTAATAGTGAAAAACGCAGTGACATATAATCAAATACAGGTAAATTGGTGCATTTTAATAAAACCTAATTTTGAAATCTTAGTACAGAAAGTAAAGGAAAATGCTGGTGATATCCAAAATGTGTGTGTAAATAGCAATGCGATTAAGTGAAAATAGAGGAATTCGATTGCTTGAGCAGCTGCGATAAAAATGCAGTTCCAAGTGATCCAAAAAAAATATAATAAAATAGTGCACCTTAATAAAATCCTTGTGCTAAAAGGCTAGTGATATCCACTCCAAAGGTGTGAGAAATGACAAAGAAAAAATTAAGTGCCAATAATTATAAATAAATATAATAATAATAATAAAAAAAAAAATAGAAAAAGTGCTTCATGCTGTTGTGAATGTCTAGTTCTATGCTTCACACAGTGATCCACTCCAATCTGTGCTCCTATATGGACCGCACTCACCAGATTTGTGCCCCCTCTTGGGGTTTGCAGCATTCACAGTGTATGCCACTGTGCAGCACTCTGGCAAAGGCACATCCTGCTGTGGTCCTGGTGGGGCTCTCAGTGTTTATCCCATATACAGGAAAAAAGAAGGAAGGGGTCCCAAGATAGTGTAGTACCATTTAAAAATTCAGCTTTTATTGGTAAAAAACAAAGTAGTTATCTCACAATCTTGTTGAAATGACAGAGCATTACTTTAGCATGCAGAAAACGGAAGTGTTGTGGCGTTCTGTCGGATCGCTCGACCGGTTTCGTCGACCTGACTTCATCTGGAGCGTCCTGAATGCCACAATCACTTCCTCCTTTATAGCAAAACACTGCGTCCTGTGTTACAGCGGCCATATTTGGTAGGTTCCCAGTCCAGGAGCCCGTGTGCTCTAGTGACCTATGTCTTGTACTACGGTGGCCATGTTTGGTGTGATCTGTGGACAGGAGACCATCCCCTAGTGGATACACATGGCGGCCATTTTTTGTTAGATACTGGGGACCGAAGCCCGGGTGTTATAATAGATGTGAAATGATATAAACAGACTGTGATATAAATCCACTTCTTACTATGCTGTTTTTATCCACACAGGTCGCAGTGTATTGATGTTTGCAAATGCAACTATTAAAATTTATGATACTTTAAAAACACATATTTGACATGTAAAATATGATGAGAATATAGGTTTTAAAAATGTTTAAACGAGAACTAAAATTTTATAATGACATTTTACTTTGAGGAACAGATTGGGGCTAAAACGAAGGAATTACATTAAAGTGCTGCTATCACATTGGATGGGGCAGTAGTTAAATGACAAAAAGGGGTACATCAGAGTGCTATGATGAATTAATATTATAAATAAATACCATCTCTGAGTATTTTAGTGTAGTGCCCCTAGTGGTGGAGAGACATATTGTGCGTATTTATAAATGAATAAGGAAATAATATGTAAATAAATTATTATATATAGAAAAATGTTGGGTAAAGTATTCGAACAGTCCGATGTATGATTGGAAATGGGAATTAGGGCTCAATAGTAAACTACTAAATTTATTAAATCTTAAAAATATTAGATATAAAAAATTGGTCAGAAAACAATTGAGATCTAAATCAATATTCAAGCCTGAGGGCTGGAGGGACTCGCGTTTAAAAATTCATCGGGTTTCGTTTTGTGATATTTTGATTTTCTTATTCTCTCCTCTCCAGTGGCCCTTGATTTTGTCTATTCCGTAGAAAGTCATGCATGTGGGATCTCTGTTATTGTAGTCTCTGAAGTGTCCCGAGACACTATGGCCCAGATTCTCAAAGGGCTTACGACGGCGCAGCGCCATGTACACCGTCGTAAGTCCTAATCTGGGCCATCGTATCTATGCGACTGATTCTTAGAATCAGTTACGCATAGATATCCATTAGATCCGACAGGCGTAAGTCTCTTACGCCGTCGGATCTTAAATGCAATCTTTATTTTGCCCGCTAGGCGGCGCTTCCGTCGATTTCCCCGTCGAGTATGCAAATTAGCTAGATATGCAAATTCACGAACGTACGCGCGGCCGAAGCAGTAAAGTTATGACATTTACGTTAGGCTTTTCCCGGCGTAAAGTTGCCCCTGGGTCTATGAGGCGCAGTCAATGTTAAGTATGGCCGTCTTTCCCGCGTCGAAAATTTATAAAATTACGTCATTTGCGTAAGTCGTCCGTGAATAGTGCTGGACGTAATTTACGTCCACGTCAAAACCAATGACCTCCTTGCAAAGTCATTTAGAGCAATGCACACCGGGAAATTTTAGGAACAGCGCATGCGCAGTTCGTTCGGCGCGGGGACGCGCTTCATTTAAATGAAACACGCCCCCTACCCGCCGAATTTGAATTCCGCCGGGTGATTTACGCTACGCCGCCGCAACTTTACAGGCAAGTGCTTTGTGAATAAAGCACTTGCCTGAAAAACTTGCGGCGGCGTAACGTAAATGAGATACGTTACGCCCGCACAGAGATACGCCGATCTCTGTGAATCTGGGCCTATGTTTATTGAATCCCTTTTTATTGTTTAAAATATGTTCCCGGATCCTGACATGCAGCTCCCTAATTGTTCTTCCGACATATTGTTTCTGACATGGGCACTCTAAGACATACGTTAAATGCGTGGTGTTGTATGTTATTGGTTCCTTTTATATTGTAACTAGATCCATTTGCTGTGGAGATAAAATGTTCTTTTTTCTTGTTGGTCTTTTTACTCTCCCTGCATGGGAGACATGTCCCGCACTTATGGAAGCCTTTCAGATTTTTAAAAATCTTAATCTGTTTCGGAGGATCCAGGGCATTGTGTACAAGACGGCTAGGGGCCTTTCTGTAGATAAAAGAAGGTTTGTACGGTATTATGGTCTTTAAAACTTTATCGATTGGAGAATGGGCCAGTACTTTTTTTTATTATGTTTTCTAGGGCTTTGTGTTGTATGTTATATCCTGTTAGGAAGGCCATATCCATATGTTTTTGTTTTTTATTCTTTTTTGGTATCTCCATTGTCATACGTTCTTTATCCATACATTTTACTTTTTCTTTTAGTGCTACCATCTCTTTTTTGTTGTAGCCTTTTTCTACAAACTTGTTTATAATGGAATTTGCTTGAATTTCGTAGTCTTTTGCATTGCTGCAGTTTCTGTAGACTCGCATCAGCTGCCCTTTCGGGATATTGGTTATCCATTGTCTATGATGGCAACTGTTGGTTGGGATGTATCCATTCCTGTCTGTTTTTTTTTAAAAAGTCCTTGTTTTAATACATCCGTTCTCCTTAAATAGTTACAAGTCTAGATAATCACTTGTCTCTTTGTTCCAAGTACCAGAAAACGTGATTCCATAGGCATTATGACAAAATTTCTTTAATGAAATTAATAATTCTTCTTCTGTGTCATCAATATATCTTCTGTACATTTTGAGATTAGCCCTTTGCACACTATAAATTTGTTCTTCCTCTCAGTGGTTTAAAAATATGTTGGCCACACTGGGGGCATACTTAGCCCCCATTGCTATGCCTTTAGTTTGGGTGAAGTACTCACCCTTGTTCCAAAAATAGTTATGGCTCATCGCTAGCCTCAGCCCCATTTTTTTTTAAATTTAATTTATTTATAATTATTGGCACTTAATTTTTTCTTTGTCATTTCTCACATCTTTGGAGTGGATATCACTAGCCTTTGTAGCACAAGGATTTTATTAAGGTGCACTATTTTATTATATATATTTTTGGATCACTTGGAACTGCGTTTTTATCGCAGCTGCTCAAGCAATCTAATTCATCTATCTTCACTTAATCGCATTGCTATTTACACACACATTTTGGATATCACCAGCATTTTCCTTTACTTTCCATACTAAGATTTCAAAATTAGGTTTTATTAAAATGCACCAATTTACCTGTATTTTATTATATGTCACTGCTTTTTTCACTATTAAGTACAGGCGCCTGTAACACAATTTACCACATCAGCACTGCATTTTAAAAGCCAGCACTATTCCTACTTCCATCCTCTCTCAATGACCTGAAGAGAGCTGGGACCACAGTCTCAAAAACAAAACATTAGTAACAAACACACTACACCGTCATGGATTAAAATCCTGCAGCGCACGCAAGGTCCCCCTGCTCAAACCAGTGCATGTCCAGGTTGTCTAAAGTTTGCCAATGACCATCTGGATGATCCAGCGGAGGAATGGGAGGAGGTCATGTGGTCTGATGAGACAAAAATAGAGCTTTTTGTTTTAAACTCCACTTGCCGTGTTTGGAGGAAGAAGGATGAGTACAACCCCAAGAACACCATCAGAACCGTAAAGCATGGAGGTGGAAACATTCTTTAGGGATTCTTTTCTGCAAAGGGGACATGACGACTGCACCGTATTGAGGGGAGGATGGATGGGGCCATGTTTCGCAAGATCTTGACTAACAACCTCCTTCATTCAGTAAGAGCATTGAAGATGGGTTGTGGCTGGGTCTTCCAGCATGACAACGACCTGAAACACACAGCCAGGGCAACTAAGGTGTGGAGCCAGTCTCCAGACCTGAACCCAATAGAAAATCTTTGGAGGGAGCTGAAAGTCCGTATTGCCCAATGACAGCCCCGAAACTTGAAGGATCTGGAGAAGCTGTGTATGGAGGAGTGGGCCAAAATCGCTGCTGCAGTGTGTGCAAACCTGGTCGAGAACTAAAGGAAATGTATGATCTCTGTAATTGCAAACATGGGTTACTGTACCAATTATTATTATTATTATTATTATTTTCTGCTTTTCTGATGTATCAAATACTTATGTCATGCAATAAAATGCTAATTAATTACTTAAAAATCATACAATGTGATTTTCGGGATTTTTGTTTTAGATTTTATCTCTCTCACAGTTGAAGAGTACCTATGATAAAAATTACAGACCTCTACATGCTTTGTAACAAGGAACACCTGCAAAATCGGCAGTGTATGAAATACTTGTTCTCCCCACTGTATAGTGTGTGTGTGTGTGTGTGTGTGTGTGTGTGTGTGTGTGTGGGTGTATATGTACAGTCGGTCCATAAATATTGGGACAGTGACACAATTCTAATCTTTTTGGCTCTATACACCACCACAATTTTTGGATTTGAAATGAAACAAACAATATGTTCTTTAACTGCAGACTTTCAGCTTTAATTTGAGGATATTTACATCCAGATCAGGTGAACGGTGTAGGAATTACAACAGTTTGTATATGTACCTCCCACTTTTTGTGCCTCAAAGGACATCCAGGCCTTTTTATGTTGTTGAGCTCACCAGTACGTTCTTTTTTCCTCAGAATGTACCAAACTGTTGATTTGACCACTCCTAATGTTGCTGCTATCTCTGATGGATTCATTTTGTACACACGCTCTGAATTTCCGACAACAAATGTTCGATTGGAGCTTGTTGTCGTTAATTCTGACCGTGTGTAGGCTCCATCGGACATTTGCTGTCGGAATTTCCGACAACAAAAATTTGAGAGCTGGACCTCAAATTTTTAAACAACAAAATCCGTTCTCGTAAATTCGGAGCGTGTGTAGTCAATTCTGACGCACAAAATTCCATGCATGCTCTGAATCAAGTACAAGACGGAAGCGCTCGGTCTGGTAAAACTAGTGTTTGTAATGGAGATAGCACATTCGTCACGATGTAACGGACTGAAAAGCACGAGCCTCAAAAGTGCGAATCGTCTCTCATAAACTTCTACTAACACATGATTAGCAGAAGGAGCCCAAAGGGTGGCGCACTTGGTATTGAACTTCCCTTTTTATAGTGCCATTGTACGTGACCGCGTTCTTGGGGATCGGAATTTCCGACAACATTTGTATGCAAGACATTTGTATGCAAGACAAGTTTTAGCTAACATCTGCTGAAAAAAAATCCACGGTTTTGTTGTTGGAATGTCCGATCGTGTGTATGCGGCATTAGAATCAACTTCAGACCTTTTTACCTGCTCAATTGATGAAGAAATAACAAAGGAGTAGCACACACCTGGCCATGAAACCGCTTTTGATTCAATTGTCCAATTACTTTTGGTCCCTTGAAAAAGGGGGGTGGCTATTCTTAAGAGCTGTAATTCCTAAACCCTTCCTCTGATTTGCATGTACATACCCTCAAATTAAACCTGAGTGTACACTTTCAGCCCATATCCATTATATAACTATGGCTTAACCACTTCCATACCAGGTACTTACGCAGCTTCCCGCCCAAGCCAATTTTCAGCTTTCAGCACTGTCGCACTTTGAATGGCAATTGCGCGGTCATGCTACACTGTACCCAAACAAAATTGGCGTCCTTTTTTCCCCACAAATAGAGCTTTCTTTTGGTGGTATTTGATCACCTCTGCGATTTTTTTTTTGCGCAACAACTAAAAAAAGGCTGAAAATTTGAAAAAAAAATTACGTTTTTATTTTTTTCTGTTAATTTTTTTGTAAATAAGTTTTCTCTTTCAATTACGGGCACTGATATGGCGGCACTAATGGGCACCGATGAGATGGCACTGATGGACATCGATGAGGTAGTACTGACGGGCACAGATGAGGTGGCACTGATTGGCGGCGCTGGTATGCGACACTGATGGGCACACATAGGCGTCACTGATGGGCACACATAGGCGGCACTGATGGGCACACATAGGCGGCACTGATGGGCACACATAGGCGGCACTGATGGGCACACATAGGCGGCACTGATGGGCACTCATGGGCGGCACTGATGGGCACTCATAGGCGGCACAGATGGGCACTCATGGGCGGCACTGATGGATACTTATGGGTGGCACAGATGGGCACTGCTAGGTGGGCACTGGGCATGGATGGGCACTGTGGGGTGGCACTGATGGACACTGGGGTGGCGCTGATGGACACTGGGGTGGCGCTGATGGACACTGGGGTGGCAGCACTGATTGTTGCCAGTCAGTGCCCATTTGTGGGCACTGACTGGCATCTTTTTTCTTTATGTTTTTTTTTTTATTTATTTTTTAACTTTTTTTTTTTTTTTCTGGCTTTTTTTTTTTTTTTTGCCCACCCTGGTGCTCCAGGGTGGGCATCCCTGGTGGTCCAGTGTGGCGATCCGAGGGGGGGCTGCGCTGATAAACAATCAGCGCGAACCCCCCCTGTCAGGAGAGCCGCCGATCGGCTATCCTCTACTCGCGTCTGTCAGACGCGAGTGAGGAAGAGCCATCGGCGGCTCTTCCTGTTTACATCGTGATCAGCCGTGGTTGGACACGGCTGATCACGTGGTAAAGAGTCTCCGCCGGAGGCTCTTTACCGAGATCGGAGATGCAGGGTGTCAGACTGACACCCCGCATCACCGATCGCCGCGATGCGCGCCATGAAATCCTGCAGGACGTTCTAGAACGTCCTGTCAGGATTTCATAACCACTTCCCGGACGTAAATCGGCCATAGGCCGGGCGGGAAGTGGTTAAATATGTTTTGGTAAATACCTGAAAAAAAAATTGTGCCTGCGTCCAAATACATATGGACCTTACTATGTGTGTGTGTGTGTGTGTATTTTTTTGTTTTATCTATTACACACTCACCAGCCACTTTACTAGTTACACCTGTTCAATTGCTTGATAAGACAAATTGCTAATGAGCCAATTCAATGCATGTAGGCATCTAGATGTGATGAATATGACTTTCTGAAGCTCAAACTGAGCATAAGAATGGGAAGAAAGGGGATTTAAGTGACTCTGAACATGGCATTGGTTGTTGGTGCCAGATGGGCTGGTCTCGGTATTTAAAAAATGACTGATCTACTGGAATTTTCATGCACAAACATCTCTAGGGTTTTAAAAATATCCAGTGAGTGACAGTTGTGTTTAGGAAAATGCCTTGTTGATGTCAGAGGAGAGTGGGCAGAGTGGGGTTCAAGATGATAGAAAGACAACAGTAACTAACTCAAATAACCACTCATTACAACCAAGGTATGCAGAATACCATCTCTGACCGCATAACACATCGAACCTTGAAGCAGATGGGCTACAGCAGCAGAAGACCACACCGGGTGCCACTCCTGTCTGCTAAGAACAGGAAACTGAGGCTACCAACATTGGACAATAGAAGATTGGAAAAAGACATTGCCGGTCTGAAGCCTCGTACACGCGCATGGTTTTCTTGGCAAGAGCCAGCAAGAAAACTGCTGGCAGAGCTTTCTTGCCGAGTAAACGGCTTTCAGGTTTCTCGTCAAGAAAACTGCTCAGAATCTCAACGAGAAAAATAGAGAACCTGCTCTCTATTTTCTCATCATGATTCTCGGCAGTGTTTTGCTGCCTAGAAGCCCGAGCGTCTATATACTTACCTGTCGCTGTGGGAACCCAGCGCATGCTCAAAATTACTTTGACACATGCGCGGTAGCTTCCTAGGCATAGGTAGGGTGTAGCAAGATGGTGGTCACGGCATCGAATGTGACGAATTCATGCTCGTCGTAGTCAATGATGTCACCGCGTTCATGGAGTGTCTGTACACTCGGCCGGCAAGAGATTCTTGCCAAGAATCTCAATGGGAAAAACGTTTTTTTTTCCTGATGAGATTCTGGGCCGTGTGTACAGGGCTTGAGTCTTGATTTCAGCAGCAACATTGAGATGGTAGGGTCAAAATATAATGTAAACCTAAAAGCATGGATCTATTCTGCCTTGTATCAAGGGCTAAGGCTGGATGGTGGTGTAAGGGTGTGGGGGATATTTTATTGGCACACTTTGGGCCCCTTAGTACCAATTGAGCATCGTTTAAATGCCACGGCCTACCTGAGTATTGTTGCTGACCATGTCCATCCCTTTATGACTACAGTGTACCCATCGTCTGATGGCTACTTCCAGCAGGAGAATGTCACAAAGCTCAAATCATCTCAAACTGGTTTCTTGAACATGACAATGAGTTTACTGTACTCCAATGGCCTCAGCAGTCACCAGATTGTCATCATGGATGTGCAGCCGAAAGATCTGTGTGATGCTATCATGTCAATATGGACCAAAATCTCTGAGAAATGTAAACACCTTGGTGAATCTTTTTCATGAAGAATTAAGGCAGTTCTGAAGGCAAAAGGGGTTCCAACCCGGTACTAGCAAGGTGTACATAAAAAAGTGGCCAGTGAGTGTATATCTTGAAGAGCACCTGGTGATCCTGCCTTAAATGTTTTTTGCTTGGGAACTTTATGTTATGAGCAGACATTTGTCTCCAGGTTGTGCTGCTCTGTTGTTGCTCACACACTCCCTTAGCAGAGACCAAAATAATGGTGCTAGCACACATATGCAAGAATGGCCCCATCTTTGCCATTATCAGTAAGCTGTTCCAGAGCAATGATGTGCAGCCTTCAGCCAATGCTGGATCAAGTACGTGTAGACAGGAACTGACTGTGGGAGATCAGCTGACATAAAGGGCTCATTTACACTTGCTTCGGCTTCAACATGGCTCTCTGAATGCTAGTCAAAGCTCCGGTCACTAAATAAAATGGTTGGCTTACAGTCCTGTTTACACCTGCTTTTGCTTTGCTTTGCTTTGCTTCGCTTCATAAATTATAACCCATGTAGCTTCAGTGGTGCTTCAAAGGCTCCATAGAAGTCTAGGGCAAAGTTCGCTTGAAACCCCACCGAAGCCCCATCAAAGCTCCACCAAAGCCTCATCGAAGCAGCCAGCAAAAGCAGGTGTAAACAGGACTGTAAGTTAACCATTTTATTTAGTGACAGGAGCTTTGACTAGCGTTCAGAGAGCTTTAACAAAGCCTGTCCGAAGCCTTGTTTTGAAACAAGTGTAAACTAGCACAAAAGATATAAAAAAGTTACTTTTTTAGAGATAAAAAAAAGAAACATGACAGTTGTTTGTGATGAACATTAATTTAGAAAACGTTATTATTATTTTAGCAAACCGGTCACTATTTTAAATATCTGAAGAAAAAAAAAAACTCAGTTTAAAGGAAAGGTTTAAACACTTGTGCTGATTTTCTGGCATCCATCACCCAAAACGTTTCCGGGTCCCCTGCTGAGCACTGTAGTTCATTCCTCCTTCGTCACCGCTGTGTCCTGGCATTCAGAACTCCTGCAAGTGTGTCAACGTACCCTCAACAAACTTATCGCTTTAAATTGTAAAAAAATGAAAAGATGGCCTATTGCTGTACTTGCCTTCGTGGGTGATGAGTTGTCAGTGCCCTCAGTCCAGGGATTTGAAATCGTTGTTCTTCTCCTTTTTTTTCTGCAGCTCTTCCAGGACAAATCAGAGCGATTTTGATTGGTTAGCGCTGGCACAGGGCATTGCCTTGATCCTCCTGGAAGTGCTGCAGAGAGAAGAGCACTGATCTCAAATCCTCGGACCACTGCACTGGCTGCGTACTGACAACTCATCACCCATGGAGGCAAGTACAGCTGAGCCGGGGGGGAGAGGGGATATACAAGTGATGGGCTGCGTTTTAGTTTTTCATTGGAGCTACCATGATCACCAGCTATATTAAAATATGTATTTATCTAAAGGGTATACAGAAATGCTATACCAACTGACTCCTTGTAGGTTCTGCATGGGAGTACATGTGAAATGCTTCATCAGGTGAAGAAAGGAACGCGGTGACGTAAAACACAACAACATGCTGAAAAAAACGAAGTTCAATGCTTCCAAGCATGCGTCGATTTGATTCTGAGCATGCGTGGATTTTTAACCGATGGTTGTGCCTACTAACGATCGGTTTTGACCTATCGGTTAGGAATCAATCGGTTAAATTTAAAGCAAGTTTGCTTTTTTTTAACCGATGGTTAAATAACCGATGGCGCCCACACACGATCGGTTTGGACCGATGAAAACTGTCCATCAGACCATTCTCATCGGTTTAACCTATCGTGTGTACGCGGCATAAGAATGTCTCAGTGTGAATGCCCTTGCCAATTCTTTGCTCATGCCTGACCAGGCTATTCATGTTTTTGGCTTTTTTTATTATTATTATTATTATTATTAATACAATGATTTGCATAGTGCAGCAACCTGGTAGACTTTAGTTCACTAAAGTTTGGTAAAAGTTTGTTATGGGTTACTTGTTCTTTTCTAAATTATACATGTCATTATGAAGCATGACTGGCCTGGTGAACCCAGTTGTTGAAGTGTGCTGGTAAATGAGATATCACCATTTCTTGAGGTTAGAAGAGATGCTAATTGCTTCTGTTTAAAATTTGATTTGGCTTTTATAACAAGAATGGCAAACTTTGGTTTCTAACGTAGGACAGTGCACGTTCCAAGTGGAATGTCTAGACTTCCTGAATATCATTTTATATGTATGAGAAATTAGCTTCTCGAGAAGGTATATGTGCAGTAATCACCCTTAATCCAATTTTATCACTACAAAGCTATAAGGTCTCTAAGCTTGCATATTATCACTTTGTTCTGAATCCACTGAAGGATTAGCGTCTGTCTCTTACTTGGTGCTCAGGAAAGCTTGCCAGTCTCTTTATCAGCAGACGTATTAATCAAAGGAACATGCTGCTATCACTCTGGCACTCGCATGCTAATGGAAAAAGATACATGAGCTGCTAAAGTTTCTTTCACTTTCCTGTCATTTTTTGTTCCAATACATAGGTAAATACTAATCATATAGTTTATGTATGACATAGTACATGTAGTTTTTGTGAAAAGTCAATCTGATTTTGTTTTTTGAGAGTAGATGGAGTGTTACACCACCTACATCTTTTCATGTACCTTTTGGGGATTCTCTTGAGTTTCTGGGTCTGGACACCTCTTGTGGTCAATATGAAGGTCGGTCTCTTACAATTTTTTTTAAGTATATATATATATATATATATATATATATATATATATATATATATATATATATATATATATATAGTATCTCACAAAAGTGAGTACACCCCTCACGGTTTTGTAAATATATTCTATCTTTTCATGTGACAACACTGAAGAAATTACACTTTGCTACAATATAAAGTAGTGAGTGTACATCTTGTAGAACAGTGTACATTTGCTGTCCCCTCAAAATAACTCAACACACATCCATTAATGTCTAAACCGCTGGCAACAAAAGTGAATACATCCCTAAGTGGAAATCTCCAAATTTGATGCAGTGTGCGGTTATATGGTCTGAGCACTGACAGGCTGACCTCCCACCCCTTCAACCTCTGCAGCAATGCTGGCAGCACTCCTACGTCCCTTTTCCAAAGACAACCTCTTTATATGACGCAGAGCACGTACACTCGACTCCCATGGCAAGGCCTGTTCTGAGTGGAACCTGTCCTGTTAAACCGTTGTATAGTCTTGGCTACCGTGCTGCAGCTCAGTTTCAGGGTCTTGGCAATCTTCTTATAGCCAAGGCCATCTTTATGTAGAGCAACAATTTTTTTTTCATATCTTCAGGTAGTTCTTTGCGATGAGGTGCCATGTTGAACTTCCAGTGACCAGTATGAGAGAGTGAGAGCGATAACGCCAAATTTAACACACCTGCTCCCGATTCACACCTGAGACCTTGTAACACTGAGGCCCCGTACACACCATAGAATCTATCCGCAGATAAATCCCATCGAATGGGTTTCAGCGGATAGATTCTATGGTGTGTACACTCCGGCGGATATTTATCCGCGGATAAATCTCCCCTGGGATGGATTTCCAGCAGATGAATATTTGCTGACATGCTCAACAAATCCATCTGCTGAAGTCCATCCCAACGGATGGATCCGCTCGTCTGTACAGACTCACCGGATCCATCCGTCCAAAGGGATTCCCCGCACGCGTCGTAATGATTTGACGCATGCGTGGAATTCCTTATATGACAGCGTCGCGCCCGTCGCCGCGTCATAATCACGGCGACGGCGCGACACGTCATCGCCAGAGGATTTCGGCGCGGATTTCAATGCGATGGTGTGTACACGCCATCGCATAGAAATCTGCTGAAATCCTCTAGAGGATTTATCCGCGGATACGGTCCGCTGGACCGTATCCGCGGATAAATCCTCTCGTGTGTATGGGGCCTAACAAATGACATGACACCGGGGAGGGAAAATGGCTAAGCTTTTTTAAAAAAAAAAAATTCACTTGGGGGTGTACTCACTCGTGTTAAATATAAAGATATTGTTAAATATTTACAAAAATATGAGATACTGTGTGTGTATGTATGTGTGTATATGTGTGTATATATATATATATATATATATATATATATATATATATAATAATTACACACACATACATACTATATTGTCAAGAGTATTGGGTCACTTTCTCACTTTCTTTTGCACGCACATCAACTTCAGCGGCATCCCAGTCTTAGTTCGTAGGGTTTAAAATTGCATTGGCCCACCCTTTGCAGCTATAACAGCTTTAACTCCTTCTGGGATGGTTGTCCACAAGGTTTAGGAGTGTGTCTATGGGAATGTTTGACCATTCTTCCAGAAGCGCATTTGTGAGGTCAGGCACTGATGTTGAACGAGAAGGTCTGCCTTGCACTTTTATAGTGTGAAACATGTCAACCTACCTGCATTACCCCTGTCTGTACTCATCCATCACTTTTACTATATTTATGCTTCAATAAAGACTTTCTACTATACTTCCTGTGTGGGTGTGCTGCCGACACAAAGTTTTCCTGTTCCATGGTTTCTGCTGCAGTGGCGTGCACCACACCCTACAGAAGCATCCTTGGAGTGTTACTGATTGTATCACCTGTGAGCAGCAGTCTCTTTTTTTCTCGAAGGTCTGGCTTGCAGTCTCCACTCAAATTCATCCCAAAGGTGTTCTATCGGGTTGAGTTCAGGCCAGTCAAGGTCCTCATCAGTGCCTGACCTCACAAATGCACTTCTGGAAGAATGGTCAAACATTCTCATAGACACACTCCTAAACCTTGTGGACAACCTTCCCAGAAGAGTTGAATCTCTTATAGCTGCAAAGGGTGGGCCAACTCAGTATTGAATCCTATGGAGTAAGACTGGGAGGTGTTCCAATACTTTTGACAGCATAGTGTATATTATGGAGTATACAGCAAAAGCGTGCTGGGATAAGGAAAAGATAGGGAAAGATAGGTGGGAATGCTCAGAACATCCAGGTGGACAGGAAAAGATTTTGAAACTACAGCAGGGAGTTCTCATTGTTGGAATAATAACTAAGGCAAAACAGATGCCAGAGGCTGACCAGGCTCAACAGGATCCCCCTTAAGAAAAATATTACTTTTGGATGGACTGAAATAAAAAATTCTTCAAGCATTTTGCCAAGAAATATTTCACTTCCCTATAACTATTTGTCTCTCATTGAGTTCCCTGCTCTGGCCACTATGAGCAGACCTGGCACTTGCTAATCCATTTTTAATTTATCATAGACCCTTCCTTGCTTGATTTTGTAATGGATGTTTCTGAGGCTGACCCAGAACAGCATTTGCAGAGCTCTTACTACTGGAATCCCAAAGAGAAAACAATGTGTGTGTTATTCATCCCATTGGGATCCAGGGTTGGACTCAGGAAGGTGTTATCAGGCCCAATATTTGCAAGCAGTAAACCATTTTAGCAGTACTGGTATAATTTAACATGGCAATGGACATGCATGATTGTACACAAGTCTTTCTTTCTCATTCATTGAGGGATAAAATAATTCAGAGACTGTTGGATTTTAAACTGTTGTCTACTGAAGGATTTGTTAATCACAAAACAAGGGTAAGCCTCGTATTCTTGGCATGCCTCTGGTTTTTGCTAGTGTCCCAAGAGAATGGATATCATTTCTCTACTGCCCCCAGACACATTGAGACCAGTCCTACTGCCCTGGGTGCCTCTAGCTCATGATTCACTAACTGTTCTAGTGCTGCCTGCCCTGCATTCCCTGAAGCGTGTGACACTGACTGCCTGGGATTTTGCCCTCTGAGTCTATGCCATCTTCAGTTTTCTTTTTTTTTCTCTGTCGGGTGTAGCTCTAATCTTGGTTTTATCATGGGAGGATTTCACCACAATCATGCAGGTTTTTTTTATGCTAAATTGCAACTTTGATTGCTCTAACCATAGAGACCATAAGCGTGCTTTCACTTTTTCCCCCGCAGAAGCATCATCTGAAATTGAGGCTGTCCCTGGCTTGGTTGCAGTTGAAGTCCTTTCTAACAATCTCTTAGAAGATCCTTAGCGGATGCCATCCTTTTGGGCTGGGGAGGAGTCCTGACTCCTGGACACTTTGTCGGTGGATGGGACTTGGAAGTCAGAGGAATCTTATCTCCTGATTAATATTGTGGAACTTAAAGACAATTAGATGGGTGACAGTCAGGAAGTGTAAAGGGGAAAGTGTCACGGAGGCCGGTCCTGGGCTGGAACATGCCAATAAATATGTCCTGTTGCATGATGTTGGAGAAACCAGTCAGGGACCAGCATTGCTGTATCAGAGTGACACCCCTAGCTGCCAGGGGAAAAACTCCTCCAGTGAGTGTGGCCAAGGGTAAGGAAAGACAGATCCTGGTGGTAGGGGATTCAATTATTAGGACTAGGGCCGAAACAACTAATCGATTAATCGATTATGAAATTAATCGATTACAATTTTCATAATCGATTAATCGGCCAGTAACATAATGGGGTTAAAAAAACTAAAATTAGCCCTTTATAGTACAAAAAAGCAAATCACTACTGTAAATATTACTTTCACTGTTCCACAGTAAAAAAATGAACCCCTTACAGTAGCGATTATTTGTACTTATTTTAGTTTTTTTAGCCCCATTACGTTACTAAACATCTCAGGCCTGGGTCACACCTCTGTTTTTTGGTGCTTTTTGCAGAAACACACTACAGTTCATTTACATGTTTTCCTATGGGACACGTTCACTTCCATGATTTTTTTTCAGCTGCTGCGTATTTGGAAAGGGCGGGGACTTTTTTAACGCAAAACGGTGCCATTTTTTTTTTGATTCAATATACTTCAATGGAGAAGCTGCAGAAAAGCATGTAATGTGTTTTTGCGGCAATTTGTGTTTAGTAATCTGCCCAACAACAAATTGGCCCAAAAAAATGTAAAAATGCTAATTTTCTTTTTTTTAAATGCTATTATCCGATTAATCGAAACAATAATCGGCCAACTAATCGATTATGAAAATAATCGTTAGTTGCAGCCCTAATTAGGACAGAAAGGCCTATCTGTCAAAAAGACTGCAAGCGCCGAACTGTATGCTGTTTACCGTGCACTTGGGTTTGGCACATTGCGGATCTGGTGGACAGATTATCGGATGGGGCTTGGGAAGACCCAGCTGTCATGGTACATGTTGGCACCAATGACAAAGTCAGAGGAAGATGGGGTGTCATAAAAAACTATTTTAGGGACTTAGGAGCTAAATTGAGGAAGCTCCTAGGTAGTATTCTTAGAAATACTACCTGTACCTCGAGCCACACCAGAGAGGCAGCTGGAGATTAGGGAAATTAACAAGTGACTGAGGAGCTGGTGTAGAAAGGAGGACAGAATTAGAAATCGACTTATGTTGAAAACTCAACATAAGTAATTTACTGGAACCAGATGGCTTACACCCGAGGGTCACACCCCCTCCTTGCTACATACCGGTTTTTTATCTTAATGCAAAGAATGTATTAAGATAAAAAAACTTTCTGCCTTTACAACTCCTTTAAGTTTTAGACATTTCAGATTTAAATCTACCTTACAGCCTAACTCCAAGCAGATATATAGGACACAAATAAATGCAGCATTCCTGTGCATTGCAGAAATGTGACATATATTTTGTGTGACACCCCAATGTAGTAAAAAATGTATTTGCACTGCAAAGCACCATGGCACACATGTCGTGCATTGCGGTGTGCTGCATCTCAAAAAAAAATTGCATGTCCATTTTTGTTATCTGCTGCATTAGCAATGAATTTAAAAATGAATGAGCACCCTAAATTATTTTTTTATATATTGAACTAGTGTAGGTATGGAAAAGCAGGACTAGGAGTTACTTAGACATGTTTCATACAAATGTGCTGGCAAGAAATGTGCTGTTAAGTGGAGTGAGCAGACAAATGACCTGTCGTAGATAGAAGTGATTGTAGACACGTATACAGTAGGCTTTCTGTGCCTAGTGTAGTCATCAGTATAGTCAAGGGGTGAGAGAGGGTTGCCAAGTTGCTACGTTGTCTTAGACTTCATCCAGCACCAATTCTTTACTGCCATTCCCACAATGTCCTCACAAAATTTACCATCTAAAGTAGTATGCAACGCAACACTTTGCTCAGCTGGATTTATTTGAAAATCAAGAACTGTGGTCTTTAACGTTTTGGCTTCAGTCTTCAAATCTATATTTAGTAAAGGGGGGGGGGCTGGTGGACAAGTGTTAACAGTTCAAAAGATCTTATTTTCTTTAAGTGTCCAGCAGGAAATATTACGTTCCTAAATGTAGCAATTCATTTTGCGAAGTATGAAGTGTGAATTCCAAAGTTGCTGGATCCTCCTCCTTCCCCTATAGCTACTGGATAGTCTCCAGCATTGCAGTGAGACCTCTACTGTGCAGCAGAGTGTCTCTCTCACAGCTGACATTATTAGTTGCGTTTTATGAGGTTAGAACACCAAGTTTGTGTTTGATCAGCAGGTTCATATAGTCTATATCCTGCATGGCTACACTGTGTTTGAACTGCTTTTTAGAATTTGACCTTTGACTGTATTTTGGACCCGGATTCTTTCTGGACTTGCTTTGACCATTTACCTGTCTGACCACGTATTGGTCTATCAATTCAGCTAGTCGGCTATTCCAAATCTTCCTATGTTGCTACCTGGAGCATTAGCAGCCCAACATCCACACCACCAACAGCTGTGATGAAGATCTAATGCTCTGGGGTTTTACCTTAATGGGAGTCAAGTTCTACTGGTGGCACAGTTCAGGAATGTTGACAATTATCATAAATCCTGGCTGTTAATGGCCAAAATCAGAGAAGAAACTGAAGATTTATATAAATGGATACCTGAAGAAGACCATCATAAAAAAACAACTCCCAGTCAACCAAGAACTCCTTCAACAAACAAAAGATGAAGGCATTGGAATACTTCCTGGTTCCACAACATGAGCATTATTGAAAATCTTTGGTTTGATCTCAAACAATGCAGTTCACACAAGATAGCCTTTGAGTTTTTATGATCTAGAATCATCTGAGGATAGAAAGAATGTCAACTGGCTACAGGAACCATTTGGAGGCTGTGATTTTTGCATCCTACTAAGGCTGGCCCTACATGTTCAATTTTCTTGTACAATTTTATTTTAGATTTACCAAAAACCATATAATATGAGGTCTAAACAACTTTTTTAATTGTATCCAATTAGGCAGGCCCTTGCACAACATAGTTGAAGGTAAATCGAAGGAAAATTGTACAGAAAATTGTATATTGTATGGCTAGCCTAAGTCCTGACATTTTCAGAAAAAGCACATGCCACATTTTATATCATTTTTCAGTCTAAGTTCAGCAGATATGTAAGAATTATGTGTTCAAGTGGTTATAAATGCAGAAGGTTTTTTATCTTAATGCATTGCATTAAGAGGAAAAAAACTTCTGTGTGTAGTAGTTCCCCCTAATACTTACCTGAGGTCCACCTCTATCCAACGATGTCCACGAGTGCCTTAGCCCTCCGGTACTCTCCCTCCTGAGTTGGTGAGATACAGAAGTGGAGCCATTGGCTGCCGCTGCTGTCAATCAAAGTCAGACAACCATTCAGGAGAGAAAGGGGGCGGGGCCAAACCACAGCTCCATGTCTGAATGGACACAGAGTTGCGGCTTGGCTCGGGTGCCCCAATAGCAAGCTGCTTGCTGTGGTGGCACTTGACAGGAGGGAGGGACCAAGAGAACTGAAGAGGTACCCAAGAAGAGAAGGATCTGGGCTGCTTTGTGCAAAACCATGTCACAGAGCAGGTAAGTATAACTTGTTTGTTATTTGTAAAGAAAAAAAAAAGACTTTACAATATCTTGAAAAGTTGAGAGCAATATGTGGCAGTGCTTGTTCAAAAGAGGGTTGATATGGCCAGTACCCAAACTTTTACATTTGATTTTATATTAAAACGTTGTGGTCTGAGAATTTTTTTTATTGTTCGCAAACGTAGTATTAGCTTGAATCCTTCTTTTAACTTGTTCTGAAAATGATTCCAACTTAGTGCTGTAAAACATCAGGAATGTTGGTGCTTATCTGGTACACAAACAAATCCCTGACACTTTGCCTTTTGATTAACCCCGGAACATTCCTTCATATCTAATTACACTCAAATTATACATAGGAAGTTTCAGAAGAGTTGTGTAGCAAAATGTATAATTATGTGCCATCTTGCCCTGCATCCAGAAGTTGGCTTTCAGGTCACTAGCACAATCGAGCATTCTGATTTGTCAATACAACTCCCCCAAAAAAATAAGATTGGAGAGGGGAGCCTTCTAGCATCTTAAATTTCACATACAGCATCAGGTTTTCAATGAAAAGAATAAAGCAAGGCTTTTTATATTAAATTAAAAAAAAATGCCCACAGCTATTAGTTTTCCAAAATCCACAGAGACGGGTGGGGCAGGATCAAAAATCTGTATTTGATCAAAGTTATTGGGTTAGACGGTATCTTTGCAAACTTAACAAAGATGAAAGGTGCTGTTTTTATTGCATGCTAGTAACAGTGTAATTTCAAACTAATTGGTATAGAGATGCCAATCACCTGCAGGGAATGCAAA
This sequence comes from Rana temporaria, assembly GCF_905171775.1. NCBI lineage: Eukaryota > Metazoa > Chordata > Amphibia > Anura > Ranidae > Rana > Rana temporaria. The sequence goes on from NC_053493.1 coordinate 72,642,232, forward strand.
TAGATACTCTTACAATTTCCTTTGAGGTACTAAAACCCAGTGTTGGGACTGGAAGAAAAACAGAATAATACAGTTAAATTGACCTTAAATGAGCTGCTTTGTGGTTTGCGCAGAGAATCCTTCACTCTATAGAACTAGTCCATACAAGTCTTGTCTACCATCTTGATCTGTTGGCTAGACTATTATGACACAGAGCAGTAGGCACTTCTTTGAGACATGGAACAACTCTGGTACACCTGTGCCAATTTGGACACTAATGAGATTTCACTTCCTTATGAAAAAAAAAATCTGAAATATAAATACAACATAAGACACTTGTGTTCAGCATTTTTAAAACTTTAGCCATGCTTGTTTCACCATTACAGCCTTTCCAGTCCTACAGCAACTAACACAGTTAAAACGTTGTGTTAGCTGTACTGGCAGGTACCACAGAGACAGGAACTCACATTTTCATGAATGTGTTCATCTGGGAGATAAGACTCCATTCACAAAACTGACTACAAGGATAAGAATACTGGTGCGAGATCTTCAAATTAAAGTCACATTGAGGAAAATATAAAGATTTGTATCCTTTGTGAATTGAGCCTATAGTCTTTCTTCCTCAAGGTTACTCATGTATTCTTGGTATCAAAGGTGTGAACTGCACTTAGGTGAACCAAAAAACAATATTTCTAGATGGAAGAAATCGCAAGCATACTATGCGATATCGCCATAGTCACAACAATTGTAGAGAGAATATGCTGCACTAATTCCAACACTGAAAATCAGGTAAAGAGTAATTCTACTAATACAAAGAAAAACTCACAAAAATGCAGGTGATCTTAGATGACAACTAAAAAACAAATCTAGAAAGTCCAAATGTGAAATATGAAAGACTCAGAAAAATGTGTAAAAAGATGATTACATCCACTGACATTAACAGCTAGAAGATGGGGGTATCTCAAACAAAGCTGAAAGATCCTCCACCAGGTAACACCATGCAGGCTTACCAGATAGCCATGACCTTCTAATTACAGAGAGGTCAAAATGCAACCTCAATTCAAAAGCATCATAGGAATCTTCTCAAATGAAGTCATCGGAGGGTTAGGTGAACTCCAACCATCACAGAAGGTTTGTTAATGAAACTCCAATAGATCATCCATCCATCCATGTGTATTCAAACCAAAAATAAAAGCAGAGCGCTCCTTAGTGTATACCAATAAAAATGTATCCTTTTTATTTTCAAAGGTAAAACACATTTGGAAGATACTAAAGTGCTTGTAAGCAATTTCCAGCCAGTAAAACAAAATGGCTTCCCGTGCACTTCTGGTTATGCAATGATGTCACAGAGCCTGCTGTGACATCATTTCGTAACCCCTATTTTCCAGCTGTTTATGCCAGTGGATGTGGTCATTATTCTGGACTTTCGTTTTTCACATTTGGACTTTTTTTTTTTAGTTGTCATATGAATATCCTGTACATTTTTGTGGGTTTTTCTTTGTACTCAAGTATTCCCCCTAATACGCATACTAAGATGGCCCATGAGCTCCCCCCTATGTGTGCCTCGGAGAAGAGATTGCATTTTTATCTACATACATTGCTGCATCCAGTGAATATTAGTGTCTGCATACTGTTTTGAGTATGGAGTGCATGGCCCTGTGTAGGCACCAATCTCAACAAAACACAATTAAAAAATCAAAGGATCGGGTAGAAAATTATCAGGGGAACAGTAACTGCATTGTATTAGATGCAGTGACTGTTTAGGTATTCAGGCAGCCATGGGTGAATATAACAGCCAGCTGTGAAAATTCTTCCATCCACACTGTTTAGCGATTTATGTCCTTTTTTATTTTCTCTTGTTCAGCCACAGAATTCATTGCGTGTATTGCTAGGCTAAGGAGATGCACTTTTTTCAGGTGCTGATAGTGATGAAGGACTTTCTTATTTAGATATTTGAGAAAAGAAAAACGCAATTTGTTACCAAAAAGGAAAGGTATGACTCCGCAAAAAATAATGATGAAATAGGTTCAATATATATGTTTTTCTTTTCTCTTCAACAAAATGGAGTTTCATTTAAAATAATTATTTGAGTCATTCTGTGTGCAGGTGCACTGTGCTGTATAGACATGTGTTTGGCAAAAAAAAATTAAAAATGAATTACTTTGGCCTGCCTCACAATGGGAATGCAGACAGTGTGTTTGGTTATGAGCGTGCATCCATCTCTGTGTTCCAGTGTAACTTGGATGTGTGGCTGTGTCTGTACATCTGCTGGGTCTCCATTCATTAACATAGGCTGCCTGCACGCAGCTCCAGACATGTAAACAGATGCCTCATTCACATACCTTGGGCCTTTGTACTTGTGTGACTGAGTCCTTTAGCTGTTAGGGCAAACTCCCAGAGAATTCCCTTTAGTTGGGCACCCCAGATATACAGTATGTGCAGTGGATCACTGTACAGTGCAAATTGTTTTATAGAGGTTTTTCTGAGCCTATGACTGGTAAGCATTTAGCACTCTTGGCATGGACGGTTAGTTGGCTGAACAAAATAAAAACAAATTGATTCCTCCATCTACACAAGCAAAGTTGACTGAGGAATCTCCATTCCCCCTCCACAGAGTCATTGTATTGTGACAGCGGGACTCTCTGCTTTCAGAACACAGTGATCAGCAGCTGCAGTCGCTGATCAGCAAAAGTTTTCCAGAGTGTGAGTTTGACAGAAGTTAATCTAACAGTCGACTTCTGTTGAACAAGAAGGGCCACACACAGACCGAAATTCAGCCGATCCCTGCTAAACCATCTGAATTTCGATCTGTGTATACCCAGCTTAAGATGTGATGATAGCCTGGTAAGTAAGCAATCATTTTAGTAAGCACATTTAACTTGCCCTTTTTGTTCTAGCATGTTGTGTATTCACGTATACATATCTATTTTAACAGGAGGAACTTCTTCAGTAGAGAACCACACAAAGAAGATTGAGAATGATCTTATGATTGCGAAGAACATGAAGTCGAAACTTGGTAGGTTTATGGTCACTGTGGCAGTATAGTCTGGGTTTTAGCCAGGCATACCAGGATGCTATCTGTTATTCTCCTTCAGTGCTGTTTTAGCTTTACAAGAGATAAGGGTGAAGAAATCCTTGGCTTCTGATTGGTAATGGATGGATATTCTGTCATCTATGAATGATCAGGGGGAATTAAAACAGTAAAACAACAACCCAATGATGCAAGACCTTTAAGTAATATTAGAGTCAGTTTTTTGTAAAGTACAAACATGTTATACTTACCTGCTCTACAGTAGTTTTGCACAGAGCTATTTTTTTTACCTGGATGGTATAACAATGAGGATTATGTACTAAAACTGGAATCTGGTGCAGTTCTGCATAGAAAGCAATCGGCTTCCAGTTTTTTTTGTCAAAGCTTAATTGAACAAGCTGAAGGTAGAAGCCCATTGGCTACTATACACAGCTGCACAGATTTTGAGTGTGCCAGATTTGGTAAATATCCTCCCCAGTGAAACTTTTCTTTTAGATCTCTTTAAATAATTGTATAGTTTTCATGCTTTCCTATTTTGCTTTTGCTTTGTTTTTAAAAGAAAGACGCAAGAATGCCTCTGCCTGGGAGAGAAATCTTGTCTACCCGGCTGTAATGATACTACTTCTCACCGTAACGGTAAGATTATATACTTCCATTTTGGCCATGAGCATTTTTTTTTAAAAATTCCCTCTTTGACGGTTTCATCTTGAATTGTTTCAGTCCTTTTCCGTGATTCTGGTCTCTTGCAACATTCTGAGATTACTGGTGGACGAAACCGCAATGCCAAAAGGTTCAAAGGTATAGTGTACAGTGATATTATATTAATGTATAGATTATGATTGGTTTTGAGGACAAGCAGTTAGGAGCCCCTGTCTCCAAGCTGATTAATGGGTCTCCACACATTTTTAAAACAAACCTGTAGTCATAATTTTCTTGGAAAATTGCCACTTGTAATGCATAGTAGCTACCTCCCATTGGGAACGGGTGGTTTGCAGAGCTCAGTACCACATTAGCTGGTCATTCTTTGCATAATGGAGTGTCACCAGGTTTTGTGGATTCCAGAAAAAAAGGGAAGAGCTGACCTGGAAATGCCTGCTATAAAGTTGCAATTTATATATGGATGTTATGACAATGGGTACATTAGCTTTGAGTGGTGTGGTGATATATACGTGCGACCTTATACTTGCAGTCTGTGATGGTTATGGTAACTACAGGCTGTATTGTGCACTGAACCTCCCAGTGAATAGCTATCTGATCATTGGAGGACAGGCCATAAAACAGATCAAAAGAAAAAACGGAGTGAACAGATATCTGCGCTAACTTAAACACAATAGTATTAGTACAAAGCGGGTAGCACAGTTTGTAGATAAAGCAAACAAAAATAATAGAGTCCAATGGTGCAGCGCTCCAGTGAATACAAAAATTATAATAATAATAATAATATATAAGTCCAAATAAGTATGATCAATAAAGTTGAAATAAAGGACCTCCACCAAGGCTTCAGTGTACAGACAAGGAAACACACCACACCACCGTGCAATCAGTCTGCTTACCAGAACGACATCATCATGGGCATATAAATCAAATGATGCAAAGGTCAGTGGCAGTCCCACTCCAGACAGGATGTATGGGTGAAAATGATGGTCCACAAACAGCATCAATGGTAAAGAACGTCCAGAACTCACAAGGACCCAAAAGTGTATATTGCGTTCATCAGCAGGAGTATAACTAAAAATGCAGAGAGGAAACGGCAATAGTGAAGCCCGTAGGTAAAAGCAACACGCAGTTTATTGTATGGTACTTACAGGAACAAACAGGCATCAAAACATATAACAACTCCGCCGCTCATAGCGTACTTGTATCGGCCAGCCTAACATGTTTCATCCTATGTGGATATCATCAGAGGCGCCTCTGATGATATCAACATAGGATGAAACATGTTAGTCTGCACACTGAAGCCTTTGTGGAGGTCCTTTTTATTTCAACTTTATTGATGATCATACTTATTTGGACTTGTATATTCACATTATTATAATAATAATTTTTTTTCACTGGAGCGCTGCACTATTGGATTCCATAAAACAGATCACGCTGGGATGGATGTGCTCTAATGAGTATTGTGGTCGGTTTGAAATAGGAAAGCAAGGGTACACAAGGTATTTTATACAAAGAGAGCAATACAAATGAGAAAGGAAAACTTTTTACCATAAGTACATGGTACAGCTGGTACACATTCGAAATGGTGCAGTAACATATTTATAAATAATCTGCTGGTAATCATTTGCATCTCCTGATTTGAAACTTGGTGCTTCTGTTTCAGCATCTATGCATGCACTGACATGCATCTATAGCAGGGGCTCCAAACTTTCTAAACAAATAGCCAGTGTACTGTCCTTCAGAATTTAGGGTAGCCTGACTGTGGCAGTAGGAGTAGACAATGCCCTGTGGTCACTGGGAGTAAAGAGTGCCCCAATGTCCTGGGGTCACTGGGAGTAAAGAGTGCCCCAATGTCCTGGGGTCACTGGGAGTAAAGAGTGCCCCAATGTCCTGTGGTCACTGGGAGTAAAAAGTGCCCCAATGTCCTGTGGTCACTGGGAGTAAAGAGTGCCCCAATGTCCTGTGGTCACTGGGAGTAAAGAGTGCCCCAATGTCCTGTGGTCACTGGGAGTAAAGAGTGCCCCAATGTCCTGTGGTCACTGGGAGTAAAGAGTGCCCCAATGTCCTGGGGTCACTGGGAGTAAAGAGTGCCCCAATGTCCTGGGGTCACTGGGAGTAAAGAGTGCCCCAATGTCCTGGGGTCACTGGGAGTAAAGAGTGCCCCAATGTCCTGGGGTCACTGGGAGTAAAGAGTGCCCCAATGTCCTGGGGTCACTGGGAGTAAAGCGTGCCCCAATGTCCTGGGGTCACTGGGAGTAAAGCGTGCCCCAATGTCCTGGGGTCACTGGGAGTAAAGAGTGCCCCAATGTCCTGGGGTCACTGGGAGTAAAGAGTGCCCCATGTGGCCCTGAAGCAGTTTGGAGATCACTGAACTATAGCATCAGTCCACCTTGGGCATAAATGTAGTTCAGGATTGACTAAGGGAGATTTAAAATGTATTTTTTCTTCTTGGCTGTCTTGGGGGAGGCTTCCTTCCACTTTCTGTCCCAGTCATCTAACAGGAAATCTCTGAATGTTTGCTATACTTTGATGTGTAGAAACCCACCGGACTACCATGTTTATGGATTTACACCTCTATAAATATGCTTTTTGTATGTCTTTGAATGTATAATTGGGAAAATGCCTAGATAATGGATGGAATTGAGTTTTGTTAGTTTGTAAAACAATCCTTTTTTTTTTTTTTATGATAATAAAAATGTTGACTGGTTTTGCTTTTGTCAAAGCCTGCACAGGTGTAACAAGCAGTTTAATGAAACAAGTTGTTGTCTGCCTTTACATATTTTGGCATGAGTGGTACATTCTCCTTTAGAACCTGTCCTAGATTTTTTTGATGATGATACCTGTACAATGGCTGTGGTAGATGTCTGTGAGCCAGAGAACCTGGATGGAGGCCAGTGCTCTGATCTCATCGTGTGTAGGAATTGATTTATGCTAAACAAGAATCATTAAGCAATTCTTACAGCATAATAATGTGTCTGGCCTGACTGGATGTACTGTGCTCTTTTTTTTTTTTTTTAGCATGTCCTAACTTTTATGTTATGTAAATATTAACCCCTTCACGATCAGAGGTTTTTAAAATGGCACGATCCTCCTAAAAATTACATTGCATTCACTAAATGACAGGAAAAAAGTAAAAACTACAGTTGATTGGCATGCACTTCCTGGGTACGTTTTAGTCTTCATTTCCATGGACGTTTTTACAGCCACCTTTTTTACAGCTTAAAAACGCCTGTCCATGTCTTATTTTTTATTTTTTTTTATTTTTTTGAACTGGAGCTCAAAAACGCAGCGGTAGCATTTTTTGAGCGTTTTTTAACGTCTGGCGTTTTTACAGCTCTAAAGCTGGAGCTTCAGAACGCACTGATCCTGTTTTTTTTTTTTTTTTGCAGCTTAAAAACGGCTCAGCCATCTACAGCTCAAAAACGTCATGGTGGGCATGAGGCCATAGACTAACATGGAGAGCTGTTTTTAAGCTGCAAAAAACGCTCAGAAAAGTGGCTGTAAAAACGTCCATGGAAATGAAGCCTTAATGTTAACATAATTGAAAGAAGAACACAAGACAAACAGGTAAAAACAACCATGCATGTTCAGTATAAAAAATGTTTTTGTATTTATACATTTTAAAAATATGTTGTAATTTTCAAGTGAGGTTAATATTGCATATTATATTTTGTATTTTGTTTAGCCAGCATGAGGGGGCGCTGGGTTCCTTTAAATTTGTTTTCCTATTTCTCCTTACTGCCTTTTGTATAAAAAAAAATCTGTTGTTTACAAGCAAACAAGGTGGAGTTCCTCTTTTACAAATAGAAATACTCTTGAGTTACATGCATCAATGGTTTTGAAACACAACATAAACTACTAATATATTGGTTGACAAATGTATTATTCCATTTTAATTTGGTTTATTTTTAAATCGGCGTTTCAGTTATTTTTAAATCTTTATAACTCTTGTATTCTTTTCTTTAGGGTCCAGGCATCGGAAATGCATCACTGTTCACTTTTGGATTTGCTGGAGCTGTGTTAGAAATTATTCTGATTTTGTATCCTTTGCATGCTGAAACTGACACTATGTAGGAAAATAACAATGTGTAAACCCAAATATTTTCAGTGCCATGCAGTGGCACAACTAGAACATTTAGGGCCCCGGTGCAAGAAACCATGGAGGGCCACCCAGCCAGGGCCCTTCCCTCTGAGCTCGGCGGCAGAATGTCAGAGAACGGTTGCAAGTGTCAGTGTTTTTTTTTTTTTCTTTTTACAATATTATTTTTTAATTTTTTTTTTTTTTTTTTACTATTTTTAAGGAGCCCTGTTGGGGAACTTTGAGATATGAGGGGTCTAAACAGACCTCTGATGTTCCACCTTTGAGACCGAGAAAAAAGAATTGAGGACCCTCAATTGAGAAGCCCTCCATCTCCTTCTCTGCGGCCTCCGCTGCACTGAATGAATGGACAGCATTACGTCTGTACAGAGCTTCTTGTTCAATCAGAAAATGAAGCATAGTAAATGTAGTTTACTATGATTGAGTGGTGAATGAACAGAGTCAGTGATCGGTACACTGACTCTATCCATTCAGACAAGGAAGGAGCCAGTAAATGACACATTTCCCAGCCCCTTCCACGCTCTCCACACGGACAGATCAGCTGCAGCAGCTGATGGGAGGGTGAGGGGGGGGCAGGAAAGAGCACAGGGGGGCAGCAGAGAGAAGCCAGATAGGAGGAGTGGCATATAGAGGAACCGATCTCTCCATTTTCCTCCTGCAGCCTCTAAATGCCTATGGGAGGTAGAGGAGGAGAAGGGGGGACATTCAGCGAGGAAAAAGCTGGAGGAAACTGGAGAATTGATTACGCTATATGCAGCCGCCCCCACCACTCCTATCCAGATGTACAGGGGGGGCACGGGCCCCCTGTAGCATCGTAGGGCTGGGTCGCAATCGCAATTCCTTTATCTGCTGTAGGTACGCCTCTGGTGCTATGCAAGGGTGAAAAAATATATATAATTTTATATCAGCAGAGTATATCGTCCATACAGTTAATTTCAAATGTGAAAAGGCAGTAAGGATTATAGTTTGCTCATGCGCCACTTTCTGCAAGGTTGTGAAGAGGTTGTCACTTTCTTGGTGCTGGATTGGTGCTGAAGTTATTTGTTCATTCCCTGTTATAAAAAATCAAGCAGAAGAGTAGGACCTCATCATTTGGCTTTATAACAGCTGCTGAATCTGAATGGACCTGGGAATTTTCCTGGTGATATTTTATGAGTGAGAGTACTGAGAGATACTAGAAGCCAGAACATATGTAACATTGCTCAATGCTCATTCCAATGATGCTATGTGTCCTTTAATGGTAAGATCAGATCTTCAATGGCGGGAGGACCTTAATCCAGAGAGCTGCACTAATGTGATGATTTAAGTATCGTTTTCTGCATTATTAACTGTAGGTGTGGGGCACTGTGGTAATGCCCTACCCCAGTGGTGGTCAACTTGAAACTTATTGAAGGTTTCAAGTGTGGCTCCCGACCCAGCATTGATGTAAGTGGCAGTAATAATACCCCCAGCATTGGTGTCAATTAGTGCAATAATAACCCTCTTCATTGGTGTCGGCTGCAGTAACAATCCCCAGCATAAGTGTCAGTAAATGCATTAATAACCCCCTGCATTGGTGTTAGTGAATGTAATAATAGTCACCAGCACTGGTGTCGGTGGATGCAGCAACCACCCATCAACCTTGGTGTCAGTGACAGTAATAATAGCCCCCAGTACTGGCATCCGTACTAATAATCCTTCCTCCATATTAATGGTCATTGGCAGTGAAGTTACTGGGGCATTATTACCACATTACTGGTAGTCATGGCAGTGAAAGTTAACCGTGCATCCCTCCAAATTGGTGGTCATGGCAGTAAAATGTAACCTCTCTCTCTCCCCCCAAACACTGGTGGTCCTAGCACCCAATGTTGGTGTCAGTGACAGTAATAATAGTCCTCAGAAATGTAACCCCTCTTTCACCCATCACTGGTGGTCATAGTAGTGAAATGTAACCCCTCTCCTGTTCTCCCTCCCCCTCAAACTGGTGGTCATGGCAGTGAAAGTTAACCTCCCCTGCATTGGTGGTGATCATGGCCATGAAAGATATCCCCACACCTCTATTGGTGGTCATGCCAGTGAGAGTACATTTTTTTTTTAAATTAATTTCTTTGAGGGTGGACAGAGGGAGCGCTTAATATTCCCCCATCAGCACAATCCATGTTCATGGGGAATCCCTCCAGTGGGGATATTGTGTTCCTTCTGGCAGGAAGAACATGATTATTGTTAGCGGCTATAGCCACTGGCAATGATCACATGCTAAAAATCTGACGTGCCAGTTGTTCCCAAGTCGATTGATAGATTGACTTGGGTACAATCAGCCTGCCCATAAATGAATCTAATCTCGGCCGGTCCCTGCTGAACAAGCCAAGATTTGATCCATCTATGGCCAGCTAAAGCATCTGTGCAAGCAGTGTAACTCTGAAGAAGAGGGCTTGGTTCTCAAAATGCTTCACCATCTGCATATTGGTAAGGAAGCACTTCCATTGATCAATTCAGGGATGGAGATGAGACGAGGTTCTGTCTAAAGGATTTTGTGGATGGTTACGTATCTGTTATTTTAACTTATTTGTATTTTATTGGATTACGTACCTGTTATTTTAACTTATTTGGATTTTATTGGATTTTATAAATGAAGTGGTGTTAAAGATGATGCAGGAGGCACGTGCTCTTTCTCGTTTTGTTTATTTTAATTGAAGAGTCATGCTCTGACTGCACAATGCTCAGAGCATAAGATCGAACCTTCTATGTTTCTCTTGGCAGTCTCTTCCTTTAAAATATTACCTTACCTCAATCCTTACAGTTATCTGATGATTTCCTCTGTTGTCGGCTTCTATAGCCTGTGCTTTTTTGGAAGTTTAACCCCAAGGAAGGATGACACAACAATGACAAAGGTAACTAACAACAGTGCAGAGGCTATTTTAGAGTATTTCTGGTCACAGTTTATAACTTCCAAGCAAATGGGACAATTAAGAGATAAAAAGGTGTGACGCCTTATTTTGGCTTTTTTTCATTTTCAATAGAGTAAGGGAGGAATATAACCCCTGTCATTATTTTTTTGACATCTGTGTCCCACTGGGGAGATTTCCCGGGCCGTCACCGGAACTAGTATCCCCATTGGATTATTGCTGTTCTGGTGTTAACCCAAAATATGTCATTTTCTTTTACTTTCACTTTCAATGATAACGGTAAACAAGACAAATAGAGAGAGTGAATCTCCCTAATGGGGACACAGACAGCAATAAAAACCTGACAGGTGTTCCCTACCCAATACTAAACTTAAAATGTTTTTTTTTTTATTTAAGTATCTCATTTTAAAACTTTATATTAACGAACGTAAAATGATTTAATTCTTGAATTTGTTTTATTTCTGTATTGTGTCTTGGGTCTGCTGTTTAGCTACTGCTATAGATATCGATGGTTGCCAGTAAATACATGTTGCCCATGGCATTTTGCAATATTTAAAGTGGGAGGGGCCTAAAAGACAGTACAGTGAAGCTGTATGAGAAGATAAAAAGGCACGTAATTTAAAAATAATCATGAAAATGTATGTTGCAAGTAAACAGCATAAAAAGTTAACCTGAGCTTTATTAATTAATTGTCACCTAGGGCAGTAAATACCCCATATGGGTAATTTGCAGGAATTACTATTTGTTGGTAATCTGCGTAAAAACACAAACTGGAAGATTTTCTAAATCCCCAAATGAGTGGGAAAAAGGGATGTGTGTTGTGTTTAGTTTGGACACCATCCATTCACTTGTTTAGAAGGGGGAAAAAAAAGGCCTGCAATTACTGGGCTTGTTAACCGGCCATAGAAACACAGTGAAAGAGAGTTTTCTTTCTTCCCAAAGCTCCGTATTGCTAATGAGTAACTCTGTGCAAACTGTACTTCACTCCGCTTGTTTGAAATCTGAAGAACTTCAGCTTCTTCGAGGAATACAGTTATTCAAATTTAAATAATTAAAATAAGACTGAAGGGGGAACCTTTTCAATTGCTTCTTACAAGTTAAAGCTAATTTGACTTAGCACAACCTGACACCAGCCTGAGAAGAATGAAACTGTTAAGTAACGCTTTGACACAAATGTATACATTTATTTTTGTTGGATATTCCCACAAGCAGGCTGGGGAGGTCAGTAACTAAGGAGCAAGCATTGTCTCTTTTAATTGCCCATATGACGCTTTTTGCTCTTGTGTCTGGAAATGTCTTAAACAAGTGTTTTCTGGCTCAGATGAAAGCCCGGCAGCAAAATTCATGAGAAGAAAACTAGTCTGAAAACCTTAACTGAGTGGTTTATAAGAGCAGAAAATATTCATTTACAGCATCCCATAAACTGATTGAAAACTGTACCACTTTATACATGGTGCATGTCACTATTTGTGAGTGAGTTGATGGCAGTTGCATTTTATATTTGTCATTGCTAAAAGTATTCTACTGTCATATCTATTAGGGGGGGGGGGGTTCCATAACCCATTTTTAACATTAAAAAAAATATACTTCAAAGATATTGAACACAGAGAAAAATTTGCTGGGCAACGTAAAGCAAATTTGTATTCTCTGTACTCCAAGTCTAATAAAACATTTGACCTCCATACTGTAGGCAGTCCCATAGATGATTCCATTTTTGTATTTCAATGTTTTTATTGAAATTTCTGTAAGTATTAAGGTACAACATTTAGTATCTTGTATTGTAATAAAACAGATATACAATCATATATCATAGATAAGTTCATATTTAAATTATCAAAGAACAATTGAGTAGTAACAGAATTAATGTCAAAATTAGGGAATAATAAACAAATAAATGGAATTAAAGGAAGAGAGGGGGGAGGGAAAGGAGGTACTCCAATCTAAAGAAGATCTTCTAGAACGAAATTAAAAAAAATATCAATTTGGTGTCAGATATTTAATCCAAGGTTCCCAGACTGTGTTAAACCAATCAATTGTATCTTCTTTGAGAGCTGTCAAACGTTCATTAATCACTATCCAAGACAGTTTGGTTTTCAATAGGTAAAATGGAATAATAGGTGATTTCCAGGACGTGGCTATGGTGATTCTAGCAGCAATTAATATAAATGAAATAAATCTTTTCACTGGTTTAGGTGTGTCTTTTACTTGACGACCTAAGAGTGCATCTATTGGCGATTTGGCGAGATTCACTGTTGTTAGAGAATATATTAAACTATAGGTTCGTATCCAGAACTTCCTCACTTTCTTGCAGGTCCACCAAATATGGTACATTTGTCCCATCTGTATTACATCCCCTGAAACAATAGGGGATGCATTTTAAATAAATGATGCTATACGTGTCGGAACCAAGTACCACCTCAATAGAACCTTATAATTTGCTTCTATCAATGATGTGTTTATAATTGATTGTGAAGCATTTCTAGCTAATTTATTCCATTCATCAATGTCCATTGAGATACCTATATCTCGTTCCCATTTATGCATGTATAACAATTTGCAAGATTTGCCGGATAGGATACCGTATATTAACCACTTACCCCAGGACCATATTGCTGGTCAAAGACCAGAGCACTTTTGCGATTCGGCACTGCGTCTCTTTAACTGACAATTGCGCGGTCGTGCGACGTGGCTTCCAAACAAAATTGGTGTCTTTTTTTTCCCACAAATAGAACTTTCTTTTGGTGGTATTTGATCACCTTTGCGGTTTTTAGTTTTTGCGCTATAAACAAAAATAGAGCGACACTTTTGAAAAAAATGAATATTTTTTACTTTTTGCTAAATAATAAATATCCCCCAAAAATATATAAAAAAATATATATTTTTTTCCTCAGTTTAGGCCGATAAGTATTCTTCTACATATTTTTCGTAAAAAAAATCGCAATAAGCGTTTATTGATTGGTTTGCGCAAAAGTTATAGCGTTTACAAAATAGGGGATAGTTTTATGGCATTTTTATTAATATTTTTTTTTACTAGTAATGGCGGTGATCAGAATATTTTTTTTCGTTACTGAGACATTATGGCGGACACTTTTGACACATTTTTGGGACCATTGGCATTTTTATAGCGATCAGTGCTATAAAAATGCATTGGATTTCTATAAAAATGCCACTGGCAGGAAAGGGGTTAACACTAGGGGGTGGGGGAGGGGTTAAGTATGTTCCGTGGGTGTGTTCTAACTGTAGGAGGGGGTGAACTCACTAGGGGAAATGACTGATCGCTGTTCATACATTGTATGAACAGACGGTCAGGCATTTCTCCCCTGACAGGACCGGGAGCTGTGTGTTTACACACACAGCTCCCGGTCCTCGCTCTGTAACGAGCGATCGCGGGTGCCCGATGGCGATCGCGCCTGCCGGGCACGCACATGGGAGTTGGGGGCGAGCCTATTGGCTGCTGGGCGAGGTGATGTTATATTAGGTGCTCTCGCCCAGCAGAGCCGACCTGCCGCCGTATAACTGCGGCTGGTCGGCAAGCAGTTAAAGATATATAGCTAGAGTGTTTGTCGATGGACCTACAAAGAATTTCTATGGATGTGGACTTCTTTAGATCAGGTTTAATTTCGTTAATAGATTTTCTATTTGAGCAAAGCGATGTCATTCTGAATCGGGTAGATTAAATTGTTTTTGTAAGGTAGATCTCATCAATGCACCTCTATGATCGCACAGGTCTGCTATTCTTAGTAATCCTTTATTAGTCCACCATGTAAATTCCTGTGGACGTAGACCAGGGGTGAATAATGGATTATTTAGTAATGGTGCCATAGGTGTATGTGGAGATTTAAGTTTATAAGTTGATGCTAGTCTATCCCATAGTTGAAGGGAAAGAGATAATGACGGACATAAGATAGTTGGTCTATCTCTATCTTTTGTAAGAAATTTGCTTGATTCCTGCGTCAACGTTTTCACTTTTGATGGAGAAATGCTTTGGCAGGGCAATGTAGGGGAGGTGCAGGGAGCTTTTTGGGCTTGCAGAACATGATTATTGCTAGCAGCTATAGCTTCTCACAGTAGTTGCATGCCAAAAATCAAACAGAGTGGTTGTACTCAAGTTGAATGAGGAATTGATTTTGGTACAATCTGCCGGCCCATACTGTACATTGATCGAAGGTCAGCTGGTCCCTGCTGAAACCGGCTAAAATTCGATTCATGTATGCCTGGCTTAACGGTATTAAAAACTTGGCTAAAAAGTGAGCTATGTGCCAGCTGTGACTAGTTTTCTAGAAGTTCAGAAAAAGCAACTGTGGATGTATATCTTAATCCTGAGATCAGATTGCATATACTGCACAGTGAGGACACCCCTCCATCTCACTGCTAGAAAAGAATGAAGGCAGACAGGCACAGGGATTGTTATTTAGCATTTAGGCAGTGTTCTTACTAGAAAGACAAGCATGCTTTGCAAACAGAATAATATAGATGCATTCCATCAGTTACCAGACCTATTCCTGCCATAGGCAGTGAACTAGTGTGGGGCTGTAGATAACATTGCAGTCTATGGAGAGAGGTAGGTCAGGAAGCAACAGTAATGCCGCATACAGACGGTCGTTTTTTGTGATGAAAAAAAATGACGTTTTTGAAAACGTCATTTAAAATGATAGTGTGTGGGGAAAATGTCGTTTTATGTCTTCAGAAAAACGACCAAAAAAAAATTCGAACATGCTCGAATTTTTTGTGTCGTTTTTCAAAATGTCATTTTTTGTGTCAATGAAAATGATAGTGTGTGGGCAAAACGACGTTTTTAAACCCGCACATGCCCAGAAGCAAGTTTTGAGACGGGAGGTAAAACTACCATTCATAATGGAGTAAGCACATTCATCACGCTGTAACAGACAAAAAAGCACGAATCATCTTTTACTAACAAGTAACCAGCTAAAAGCAGCCTCAAGGCGAATAGAACTTTCCCTTTAGAGTGCCGTCACTTTGTTCATCATTTTTCAAAATGATGGTGTGTATGCTACATCGTTTTTGAAAATGAAGTTTAAAAAATGTCGTTTTTTTTCATCACTTCAAACGTTATTTTTTTTTCATCACAAAAAACGATCGTCTGTATGCGGCATAAGGTCCTCTGGAATTATATTACCTGCTGCTGCCTGTTCATTCTGTGTACAGAACACCTCCATGTAGCCATTTTGTATTGCATTTTACAGAAAATTACAGAGCTGTAGACTGAAAAGGAAAAGTGTTTTTTTAATAACGTTCAATTACAAAATGACTTGGAATGGTAACAATTGTATATGCTATATTATTATTTTTTTCGTTATTATTTACTTTTTTTTTTCCTACAAAAGTTAAGTTAACCCTTAGGTTTAGATAGGAAATTTGACTGATCTTCTAATTTAAATACCTCTCAGTTCTCTAATATCACAGTGCATCTTTAATAAATGTGGAACATACAACAAGCAAGTCAACTAATCCAGAATGTAAATATGTTTCCATATCTATGCGGTCCATTCATCAGATTGCCTTGTAGAATTTATTCTCAACATATTCAGACTTCAGAAGAGCTGGAGGAAGAAGTAATGCACGGGATATTTTGGTGGACAGAGATTTCCATCCAAACCACCAATTCACCCTGTATATATATATATATATATATATATATATATATATATATATATATATATATATATATATTAATAATAATAATAATATTATTATTTTTTGCTAGTTCACCATTAACAGCAGACAATTTCACAAAATTAAAGTGACACTAAACTCTGGTTTAAAATAATATATCAAAAAATAGATTAACTTCAAATTGTACCTTCTGTTGCTCTCAGCCTCCTCCAAACATCCAAATTCTTTTTTTTTTTTTTGCTGCTGTAATTGGATTTCTTGTTAAAAGGCTCAGTTCAATCTCCTTGGCCCCACTGTATGTAAAAATGTAGTCACTCTCTCTTTCTTCTGAGATGGATTAGGGACCCGTGGACTATGGGATGTGTAGTATACATAGAGCAGTGCACATGTCTACAACTAATATGCTGATTTCACACAAACAGAAGTGAGGGGAAAAATGGAGATTCAGGAGGACATTGAGGACATAACAAGGCAGAAAACCCAGCAAGAAATGATTGCATGAAAAATAGATCACAGGGCATTAAATAGTGGATGTGTATAGATTATTTTTGTAGAAAAAGGACGTTTAGTGTCACTTTAAAACAGGATGAAAGCCAATGGCCAATGTTTGGGGACATAAAGGACCCCTATGTCAAAGTGATCTAAATTATTTTTTCCTGTATGGTGCCACCCTATACAGAGGTATTTGTGTGGTGTGGTTTGTTGCACATTCCTTTTAACAGGCAAGTATACGTGTTACTTTGAGTCTATAGATATGTGTGTTAACCAACAAGGCAATTGGAATACTTTTATGACAATATTTAAAATTCATCTGCTTCTTTTCACAGATCATTGGGAACTGTGTCTCTATTCTGGTGCTCAGCTCGGCCTTACCAGTTATGTCCAGAACATTAGGTATGGCTTTTACATTTTTTATAAATTGCTCCCTGTGAACAAACATATTTTTAACGGTGCCTGGGCAAAGGGTTTAGCAGGACTGTGGGTCTAATTATAAAACATATTGTTTTAAAATCAGGAAGTGTGGTAATCACACATTACAGCCAAGTAAACTTTTATCTCCTTTTCCTTGCGATGACAGTGTAGCTGTTTTGCAAAACTGTAACTGATCCCCAGGAAAATAGAGCCTGTCCCAACACTCTCTACTACCTCATTTTGATATCTAGGACCAGGGCTTGACAAATTGGCTTTGAATCTAGAAGCCAGCTAAAAAAAAGTTAGGAGTTATTTATTTTTATTTTTAACTTGGTATGGTTTTTCGACGCCCGGGGTAAGGCCAGTAATTTGCGCACCTTAACCCTAACTCACAGCGGAGTACCCAGTCAAAATAAACAATGCAACGCTGGCCAGAAAGATTAAGGCTGGGTTCACACTGCAGCACAGAGCCACTCACAGCAAGGCCCATTTATCGTTTCATGTCTGTTTTCAGTCTGAATTTTCTGCTGAATTCGGACCAGGATCAGACCAGAAGATGCACAGAACCCACATCCAATTCAAAATAGTGTGAACCCAGCCTGACACTAAAGACCTGCAGCATGTAAAACACCCTCATATACGTCAGCCCCTGTATACACACACCTGTATATATGTCATTCCCCCCTCACACCCGTGTATACGTCATTCCCCCCCCCCCTCACACTCGTATATGTGTGCGTGTGTATAATAAAAAATGTGTGTCATTTCCCCTCCCCCCACGCCTTTGTATTTGTCAGCCCCCCTCACACCCGTATATACATCAGCGCCCCCTCACACCTGTACGTACGTCAGTCCCCCTTGCACCCGTATATACGTCAGCCCCCCCCCCCCCCCCCTCACACCCGTGTATACGTATATAATTAATGTGTCAGTCCCCCCTTACACCTGTGTATATAGAAAAAAATTATAATGCAGTCACTATTGTTGGAGAGTAGTGAGGCGCTGACATTTAACTTAATTTTACTAATATGTGACATGAACTCTTGTGGAAGGTAAAACCTAGTTAATCACTCCTAATAGATCACCATCAAAATAAATATAAATTTAAAGTAACTTCAGTGCATCAACCAATTGAACATTAATGGGTGTGACCTCAAGGCTAAAAGCGATCACCCTGTCATGCCCCTAATCATCCAGTGATCGCCACACTCTTCACACTGTTAAATCCACAGCAATAGAAAATATGTGTATAAACATGCAATATAAATAATGATCCAAAACATGTAAAAAAAATGACCCTGGTGCTGCGCTGCTTTCAATCCATCTGCTTTGGCTAATCAACGATCAGGCCGGGCGCGGGACTTTCAAGGGGTCAGGTAAGTATAACGGGGGGCTGGGGGGCCGGTATAGTTGTACGTTTTTTCACCTTTATGCATAGAATGCATTAAGGTGAAAAATCGTTTACCTTTACAACCCCTTTAACTGTCAGCGCCTCACTACTCTCTAACAATTTATTTCTGAATAGTCGAGGATAAGCTATTTAAGTGAAGGTGGCAGGCTTGCTATACATTTTTTTTTACCCCGCACACCGAGTGGTAGCGTGAGAGTAACACATAGCAAATGCAGCCACTACATTTAAAGACTGGTAAGCTGCAATATATTACATTTCTGTTTTGGGGTTTAGATACACTTTCATTCATAGGAGTTATTGGGACAAGTATTTATATCTACAATTTTCTGGTAACATTTTCCAATGATTTATGGTATGTTTAGATTATGATTTGCCAGGGGTCACCAAATCCTGGGCTGTTCCTGAAGCCCGCACCGCTCTCCCATCCTTTTTGTGCCTGGAGCCCGCAGCTGCCCATTCAGTTCACGGCATGGCTGGGGGGCAGAGACTAGAGGTCAGCTGACTGGTGAGGAATGTGAAATGGGAGGGGCTCCTGATTTCAGCATAGGTGTTACTGCTGCGAGACACCACAAAGTCAGAGACAGTGAGGCTGGAGACACAGTGAGTAACACTACCTGTGATTATAGTTGCCATTAAATATCCCCACTACAGTTCTCAGATCAGCAGATGACCTTGATCAAGAGCATCTAAGTTGGCTGATCAGAACTCCCCCCAACATTGCCACTTATCCCCCCCCCCCCACCAAGGAGTAAGAGAAGGAATACAAATAGAGAATACATGGAAGGGAGAGGAAAAATAAGAGAGAGAGAACAAGAAAGATGGCTAGAGAGAGGGATGGGGGAAAAAAACACGAAATTAGGATAGAGAGAGATAAAAGTGAAAGAAAAGAGAACAAGGAGAGTGGTACATCCTAAGATGTACTATAAGGGGTTTTAATAATGTACGAGTGGAAGGGAAGCAGGGAGTGCTAAATGTCCGTGGGTTAGGGGCGCAAATTACTTGTCTTGCCTTGGGTGCTGACAACCCACGCTACGAAAATAAATTTACTGTTAGGGGTCCCACAACTTGGGAAAAGGGTCACGGCACTAGCAAGGTTGAGAAGCACTGCTCTAGAGGGATTGTTCCACAGGGTCCAGGTTACTTTTTGTATATTCAGGTTCCATTTTCTCTCTCACTATAGTCTCCTTAACATATTGGATTAACTTGACTGTTTCTACCCAGGAAAAAAAAAGTATAAACGTATATGTAAACAGTTATTAAAAAAATACTGTGGGAACTAACAAATAGCTTTTGTGTCACTTAAGCCCCGTTCGCCGTTTCCATGTTTCCAAAGCTGATTTTGTGTTCTCTATAATAAGAGATTGTTGGTAACAGTTGGTAGTAATGTACACTGGTTATTGAGAGGAAGGGCGCTTGCTGGGTACAATTGTTGTTACAAAGAAAACAAATTAATGGCGAAGCCCACCTCCCCCGCCCCAAATCTTACAAATGACATTCCTGAATAGTTTGCCATAGGGATAAATAAAAGAATAAGATAGAAGGTAAAAGAAGGATGGTACAATTAGAGCAGCACTAACAAATGCACAGACACAGCTGTCCAAACAGGATTAATAGACTGCATTAGGGTACAGTGAGTCATGTGGTGCTTTGCAAAATATCAACATGCATTGCATTACATGTTATGCCTAGTGCTTTTCAATAGATGAAAGGGAATAAATACGTTAAACAGATTCATGGTCTTCTCACAGTATTAAAAAAAGAAACATTTTCTTTTCTTTTTCTCCCTCCCCCAAATCAAAAGGGATAACTGGACAGACCATGATGGGAAAGACAAACTGGAAGAATAAAACAAGCAATCTAGTAATTCACATCCTTTTTTTTTTTTTTTTTTACCTATTCAGGATGGCAGTAATGATGACACTTCAGCTTCTGGAGTACTTGACGTTTATGCTGTTCAAAAAGCTGTGTGTAGATTTCGCTTTTCCTAGAGCTGGGCTATATTTTATAATATTATTGGGAGACCCCCCTCCCCACTTTAAACTGTCGATAATGTTTTCTGTGAAGGAGTAAACTGCTCAGGACTGGCACATTTAGGCTGACCCCTTTTGCTGAATGTGGTAGTTCCCTTGATGCCAAAATGAACTCCTGTCTCCAATGTTTTGGTCACTTCATGCAGATAAGGACTTTTTTTTTGCATGAATGTCTGTGTTTCATAGTTCACTTCAAAATGAGACCCAGGATTACATACATTTTAAAGTATAGCTATAGGTAAAGATTAAAAATTTTGTATGTAAAAGTTGCATACATAAAAATGTAAACAGTCACCTTTCATTTTCCTAATGCTTATTCATTAAGGCATATGTAAACCCAAAAACAAAAAATATAACATTCAGCTTGCCAGTCCTTAAATGTGGTGACTGCATTAGTTTCCCTTTCTAGGCATTTCTTTTCTTTATTTTCACCTGATTATCCGACCAGTAACACACAGGGGTTGATTTACTAAGGCCCAGCCAGACACGGTTCGAGATTCCAAACATTAGTGGGCAGGCTGAATGTACCAAGTTGAATGATCAATCAACTTGGGAACAACCAGCCTGCCGAATTCTCTTATGATAATCGCTGTCTTCTCCTGGCCGGGACAGTTTCCCCCGCCTGCCCTACCAGGAGAAGGCAATGGCCCAGCAGGAGGGATTCCCCCATCAGCACTGTGCTGATGGTGGAATTGAGCAAAATTCTCTCCCGTGGTTGCAAGAAATAAATTTGCTTCATGTATGACTGGCCTAAAGCTGGAGAGTGCAACATCTGGTGCAGATTTGCATAAAAATCAATCCGCTTTTTAATTATTTTTTTGTCAAAGCTTAATTGAACAAGCTGAAGTTAGAAGTTGATTGGCTACCATACATAGTTACAACAGATTTTGCACTTTCCAGTTTTAGTAATTAACTCCTTTCTGTCTTAGTGTAGCAGCACTCTAGGCGAAACGGAGACCCCTTTGGGCAGCAGTATTGTAATTTCCTGGGGAGAGAGTAGTGTAAGATGTACTAGCAGATTTAGATGGACTTGTAAGTGCCCCTGTCAGGCCCCATACTCACGAGCAAACATGTCTGCTGAAACTGGCCCGCAGGCCAGTTTCAGCAGACATGTTTGGTCGTGTGTGGGCGCGAGCGGGCCGAATTCCAGCAAACATTTGCCCGCCGGGCCTTTTCCCAGCAGACAAATATTCCTGGACTTGTTTTAAAACAGTCCGCTGGAATTCTGCCCGCTCGGACATGTACGGTCGTCAGTACAGACCTACCGTACATGTCCAGGCGCCCGCCGTCCCTCGCATGCGTCGAATGACTTCGACGCATGCGTGGAAGCATTTTAAAGGCGGGCCGCCCACGTCGCCGCGTCATTGTCGCGGCGACACCGCGTCATCGACGCGGCGACACCGCGGACACGCCCCGCGTATTGTTTACGCGCGGACTTCTGTACGATGGTGTGTACAACCATCGTACAGAAGCCCTCTGGCAGACATGTATGGTGAAAACGGTCCGACGGACCGCTTTCACCATACATGTTTGGTCGTGAGTACCCGGCCTCAGTGTTAAATGTTTTGTCTCAACCCTCCTGACTGCCACTTTGCTGGACAGCTTGGTCTCTTAAAGGAAATTTGAAAAAAATACGCTTGCTGGCAGGATTACCAGATGAAAATAAATACAAAAGCCTAAAAAAAAGAAAACAAATGCAACCGCCATGTCTCAGGACTAGTAAGCTGCAATATACTAACTTTTTGCTTTTGGGTTTAGATACACTTTAAAAAAAAAATATCTGGTGAATATGCCAGTTTACATTATTTAATCTGAACTCGCTGCACTGGTGTCACCCTCTACAGTTTCATACTGAGGAACACTGAGGTAGAAGGTTATTAGTGTTTTCTTCTACAGGGGGAGGAGGACTTGTCTGAACATTGGAATGTGTATGCAGTGCTACTCAGCATTTCATGTTTTGATAGAACTAGCTTTACTAATGAATCTTGGTTAGTGCAGTGGTGCCAAGCATAAACACTAACATCAAAGATCGTGCTAGACTTTATTTATGCACATTGTTAACAGGTGCATAGATGTAAAAAAAAAAATTGGGTCTCCTTTTCTAGCTTTACACACTGCTGAAGCCTGACTTGTAGTGAGAGCATACCCAACTGAAGTTATTGGACCTGGCCAGCAATTTCCAATAGCAGATGCAACTGGAGGAACTCCACTCCACTGATCTTACTCTGCAAATTATATATACAGTAGTTTTTGTATTGAGCTATAGCTGCCCTTCAGAGCATTCAGACCCCATTGCAGACAAAGCTGTGTTCATTCACTAGCAGCTGGTGCTCTAAATTTTTAGGGTGACGCAAACAAATTCTGAAAAAAAAACATCAATTGCAGCCTCCCTGTGCCCCGTCAAACGCTGCCACCGTGCCCCCGCCCATGTCCTCCATGCTTCTCGATGTCTTCTCCCGTCTGTTCCTCTGGTCCTCTCCTATGATTGGATGTCTTCCTGTGCCCTCTGTGGGAAGCCTGAATTGGGGCCTAGTGCTCCCCTTTTTCTTGGACTTCTGGCAGCAATTTTTCTTGTTTTTAAATGATGTGGCTATGTAGGATATGAATGTATATCCATATGAGATTATTGTCTAACTTTAATCACTTACCCCTGAAGAAGAGGAATTAAGCAATATCTCAAAACACGTTGGGAATTACTCTGCGCTTCGTTGCACCATTGACAGAGAATTGTGGTTATTCATCTTTTCTATTATTATGTATTTACTGTAACCGCATCAATTTGCATGTTTTTATTCTGCACCAACACTTTTTATTATTTCCAACTAATAAATGTTGAACTTTTTATACTATCAATCCTACTTCCTTGGAGTTTATGCCCTATAAAGTCCCATAAGAAGGCTTTGTCAATTTAAAATCCATGTGGACATCATTATCCATATTGTCATTAAGTACTTCCAAATGTAAGAAATCTTCATGCAGAGCAATTGTGTTTAACGTAGAGCTCTCGTTAAAGCGTTTTTGCTTCTGATCAGACAAGGGAGGGATAAAGCTTGGCCATACAGTGATGGAAATTTGCCCATTCCCGGCTAGACCAGATGAATTTTCGAACAGTGTGTGGCTATTCCCGCTCAACAGAAGTCAGTCATTTGATCAATTTCTGTTGAATGGACATGTTGGAAAATCTTTCCTGATCAGTGGCTTCAGGTCTCGCTGTTGGAATAAAAAGCCCGGGCTGGGATTCTAACTTTATATGGCCAGCTTTAGAATCTCTGACAGCTTTGTATTTTTGTCTGTAACCCCATTGTAGATTTCTCCTTACTTTCTTGTGTCCAGCACAGGAGCCAAAGACAAATCTTCCCAGCCAGGGGATCTATCCTTTGCCATTCTTTGAAAAAAAAAAAGGATTGCTTGAAGTTACGCCTGAAGTATATTTAAATGTTTCAATTCTCAAATGATGTGTTCTGTTTTTTGTGTTTTTATGTTTTAAGATTTATTTTACATTGCATTTTGCATTTTACTTAATTTTCTCTTTCAGGAATCACAAGATTTGATCTCTTGGGTGATTTTGGACGATTTAACTGGCTGGGAAACTTCTATATTGTTGTTACATATAATCTGATATTTGCAGTTGTGACAACTCTATGTTTAGTAAGAAAGTTCACCTCAGCTGTTCGGGAGGAGCTGTTAAAAGCAATAGGTATCTATAAGCCATGACTATTTGCTGCATATTTATTTGTTTTGCTGATTTTTTCCCCAAATATTACAATATTATTCATCTGTAGCTGGCGAATTCTTATTGATTCTAAGTCTGACCAGCCATACACTAGCTAGTTCATATTAAATATATAAATGTGGACGGTACTATACTTTAACCACTTCCCGACCGCCTCATGTAGATATACGTCGGCAGAATGGCACGGACAGGCACATCAACGTACCTGTACGTGCCTGCCTAGACGTGGGTCGGGGGTCCGATCGGGACCCCTCCCGCTACATACGGCGGTCGGATCCCCTCGGGGAGCGATCCGGGACGATAGCCGCTCCGTCGTGATCGCTCCCCGGAGCTGAAGAACGGGGAGAGCCGTATGTAAACACGGCTTCCCCGTGCTTCACTATGGCGCTGCATCGATCGAGTGATCCCTTATATAGGGAGACTCGATCGATGACGTCATTCCTACAGCCACACCCCCCCTACAGTAGTAAACACACACTAGGTGAACACTAAATCCTACAGTGCCCCCTGTGGTTAACTCCCAAACTGCAACTGTCATTTTCACAATAAAAAATGCAATTTAAATGCATTTTTTGCTGTGAAAATGACATTGGTCCCAAAAATGTGTCAAAATTGTCCGAAGTGTCCGCCATAATGTCGCAGTCACGGAAAAAATCGCTGATCGCCGCCATTAGTAGTAAAAAAAAAAAAATTAATAAAAATGCAATAAAACTATCCCCTATTTTGTAAACGCTATAAATTTTGCGCAAACCAACCGATAAACGCTTATTGCGATTTTTTTTTTTACCAAAAATAGGTAGAAGAATACGTATCGCCCTAAACTGAGGAAAAAAAAAATGTTATATATGTTTTTGGGGGATATTTATTATAGCAAAAAGTAAAAAATATTGCATTTTTTTCAAAATTGTCGCTCTATTTTTGTTTATAGCGCAAAAAATAAAAACCGCAGAGGTGATCAAATACCACCAAAAGAAAGCTCTATTTGTGGGGAAAAAAGGACGCCAATTTTGTTTGGGAGCCACGTCGCACGACCGCGCAATTGTCTGTTAAAGCGACGCAGTGCCGAATTGTAAAAACCCCTTGGGTCATGTAGCAGCATATTGGTCCGGTCCTTAAGTGGTTAAAGCAGAACATCATTCAAATAAAAAAACTATTTTGCACAGAGCTCTGAAAGGACAGCATAAGTATGCCTTCCTTTCGGAGCATCGGTAACATCTCCTAAACACCACAAGTTTAGGAGATATTTACTGTAACTACATGTAAGGCTTATTAAAGGCTTACCTGTAGTACAAGTACAAAAGAGGAGTTTACTACCGCTTTAAGGTGCCCTTACACCTGTAGAATTTCATTCTAGCGAGAAAGGATCACAATTGTTTATCCGAGCATTTAATGGTGCTTTCATGGACACATTCTTCCACAAAACAATATATGAAATAAATATGAACTAAAAAGTATATGCATAAAATAAAAATGGTTCCAAATCAATAGTCCATATGTGCAATATAGTAGTAATAACAGTCCTTTAACCACTTCAGGTCCAGAAGGATTTACCCCCTTAAATACCAGGCCATTTTTTTGCGATAAGGCACAGCGTCACTTTAACTGACAACTGATGTGCAACGCTTTACCCAAACAAAATTAATGTCCTTCCCTCCCACAAATAGGACTTTCTTTTGGTGGTATTTTTTTGTGCACTATAAACAAAAAAAGAGCGATAATTTAGAAAAATTGCTATAAAACATTAAATTTTTTATTTAATTTTTAAACTCATTTAACCTCTTGACGACCGCGCCATAGCCGAAAGACGGCTACAGCGCAGTCGAGTTGTTCTGGGAGGACGTCCTCCCAGAATCTCCCGAAATCATCCATGACCGCCGGCTCTAGAAGACCCGGCACATCACGGATCGCGGTAAATTGCCGCTGATAGCGGCAATTTACGGAGCAATCACTTGTAAACAAACCGGCGTCATGTGATGACGCCGGTTCCTCCCTCCCCTCTCTGTACCGATCGGTATAGTGTGGGGGGAGAGCGGAGGCAGCAGCAGTGTGGGCTGGATCTGTGACAACTGCAGTCACAGATCCAGCCATCCATCCCTGCGCAATACTCTGCAATACTCTGCAATACCCTTGTGCAATACTCTGAAATACCCCTGTGCAATACTCTGGCAATACCCCTGTGCAATACTCTGGCAATACCCTGCAATGCTCGGGGTATTTACCCCGCAGTACTCTGGCAATACCCCGCAATACTCTGGCAATACTCTGGCAATACCCCGCAATGCTCTGGCAATACCCCGCAATACTCTGGCAATACTCTGTCAATACCCCGCAATACTCTGGCAATACCCCGCACTACTCTGGCAATACCCTGCACTGCTCTGGCAATACCCCGCACTGCTCTGGCAATACCCCGCACTGCTCTGGCAATACCCCGCAATGCTCTGGCAATACCCCGCAATGCTCTGGCAATACCCCGCAATGCTCTGGCAATACCCCGCAATGCTCTGGCAATACCCCGCAATGCTCTGGCAATACCCCGCAATGCTCTGGCAATACCCCGCAATGCTCTGGCAATACCCCGCAATGCTCTGGCAATACCCCGCAATGCTCTGGCAATACCCCGCAATGCTCTGGCAATACCCCGCAATGCTCTGGCAATACCCCGCAATACCGCTACGATCGAAGCCAGGATCATTTTTTTTTATTTCAGGCTTCCCAGCATAGGAGTGAGCTGTGGGGTCTTATTGACCTCACACCTCACTGTAAAGAGGACCTTTCATGCTATATTCCTATTACAAGGGATGTTTACATTCCTTATAATTGGAATAAAAGTGATCAAAAATGTATTGTGTCAAACTAAAATAAATAAAGTAAAATGAACAATAAAAAGTTTTTTGTTTTTTTTTCTTTTAAAGCGCCCCTGTCCCCGTGTGCTCGCATGCAAAAGCGAACGCACACTTAAGTCCCGCCCACATATGAAAACGGTGTTCAATATACACTTGTGAGGTATCACTGCGAACGTTAGAGCGAGAGCAATAATTTTGGCCATAGACATCCTCTATAACTAAAAACATGTAACCAGTACAAATATTTAAAGCGTCGCCTTTTGGGGACTTTTAAGTAGCGAAGTTTGGCACCATTCCACGAGCGTGTGCAGTTTTGAAGGGTGACATGTTAGGTATCTATTTACTCGGCGTAACTTCATCTTTCATATTATGAAAAAACATTGGGCTAACTTTACTGTTTTGTGTTTTAAGCACAACATTTTTTTTTTAAATGCGCTCAAAAAATTGCTGCGCAAATACCGTGCGTGATAAAAAGTTGTATGGACCGCCATTGTATTCTCTAGGGTCTTTGCTAAAACAAACTATATAATGTTTGGGGGTTCTATGTAATTTTCTAGGAGAGAAATGTCAGAATTGGCCTGGGTGCTCCAGAACGCCTGATGGTGCTCCCTGCATGTTGGGCCTCTGTATGTGGCCACGCTGTGTAAAAGTCTCACACATGTGGTATCGCCATACTCGGGAGGAATAGCAGAATGTGTTTTGGGGTGTAATTTGTGGTATGCATATGCTGTGTGTGAGAAATATGACAGAAACCAAAAAAATATATTTAATTTTACAGAACTTTCAGTCTTTTTTCTTTTAATAGCTGTCCTTCAGACTTTGGGGGGACGGACTGTGCCCTGTAAAAGTAAACCATGCCCAATCTTTGATATTAGCAGGAGAAATAGTTGGTGTCAGTGGTGCCCATTCTTGTTGTCAGTGGAAGGAATTATGGCCCATTGTTCTCATTGTTCTCAGTTCTCAAGTTGACAAGTTCTCAGACAACCGAGATAAAACCGGTCTGAAATTTGTGTCGTACGAGGTTGCTATAGATTAGCAGAGAGCTTGTCTTTTCAAAGCACAGCACTGCACATTCCTTTTTTCCTCTATGTGGAGTGGGGGTGTGTGCCTTTTCTCCAATCAGCTGTTTTGGCTGTATGCCAAGAATCCACTCCCAGTGCTGAACAGGAAGAGAAAAATCTCTTAACACGATGTGCACTTTCTAAACAATTTAGAAAGCTATATGTGAGGGTTTACATCCACTTTAAAGTGTTACTAACACTGCAATTAAACATCCCAAATATCTTGAATCCTGTGTCCCTCCAAAAAAAAAAAGAGTAAAAATGGCATTAATATAAAAACATTTTCCTGAAGTTCATTCATGGACAAATGTACCACCCCTCTTTGTTTACAGTTTTTCTGCCAGTGTCCAAATCCTCCCTTAGGTGGCAGTATGTCCCAAATAACCAACTCCTCTCAAGGTAATCCAAGTGCAGGATTTACAGTGAACACACAAATCTTGTTTTGGTGTAACTTTATGATTAAGTAATACCACTGTTACCCCACCTCCAACTGAAGTGGCCTTAGTTTTATTGGAATGGCAGTTGCCTGGGCCAGGAAGATCAGGTCCCAGTAACAAAGTGAGGTTAGATAGTATAATGGCACAGAAGAGTTTTTTAGTTTTTTTTTGGTAATAACGTGCCTGCTGTTAAGCAGAAATTGTACTTTAAAATTAAATTGCGGTTTTCTCTGATTTGTTTATTAGCAGTGAAATTACTCTATTTGGTTATATGAAGATTGTTCTTCAATACAATTAGTTAGGTATGTTTTTGTGCCATATGATCCAAAAGTAGTTGGTATCTAACACATAGTGATAAGTATACAAAAGCAATGATGTTGTTTTTCTTGTATTCCGTTTAAATAGGTTTTAGTAACCGGGGGATAACCCATCACACCAATAAACATTGGAAACATTGTCCTTGTTAATTTGCATGTACTGTATTTCCAGGTTTGAATAAACTTCAGCTGTCTAATGAGCCCAGCGATTCAGCATCCACCAATGGGCATCAGAAAACACTGTGAAATATCATTTAGCATGGCTGCAATCAACAGTCCTCTTAGGATGTGGGCCCATTGGTTGAACCATCACTTGTAATGTCCACATAGCTCTAGTCTTATCTACGCAGCAGAGACTTGTAGGTCAGTTTGACCATGTAGCCACATTTTTGTGAACTAGACTTTCTTACTTTTTTTTTTCTCTTGTTATGTTACAGGGGAAAACTTAAATGTGACATTTTGTTTCAACATGTACACCATGTAGAGTCGTACACCAACAAAGAACCTGAGCCTCACAAACAGTTTTACATTTTACATAGGATTGCAAGTTAATGTTTTGGTGCTTGAACTCCTCTGTCCCAGACAAGCCAGCCCAACCCTGAAGTCACCTTTAGTGTATGATTTATTAAAAGTTTGTCTGGGCAAAAAAAAAAATCAGTATATCTTTGCATTACATGTAAATTTCCCAGTGCTTTGTCATTAAAAATGCTGCAAATATTGAAATATTTCCATAATTCCAGCTATAAATCCAGTGAGCTCTTATATTCCTGTTCTGTTTTCCTTATTGTCCGGTTTCAGACACATTTCACCTGCTGGTTTCTTATTTCTCATGTAGCTTGCAAGATCTCCAATTTTAAAATTCTTGTCCCCTTCGCGGGAAATCTCTCCTCTCCTACTACCGGTGTAGGGGGCTAATTTTTCCTCCTAAATTACCTGTAATCTTTATTACATATCAGTTATCTGATGAGCTATGAGCACAGCCATGCTTTCTTTAATAACCCTTGATTTCTCCCATGTACACACCATCAAGAATATTAGATTATTTAACAAGTAGCCAGTCCATTTTCCTCATGCTAAAACAATGGGGGTAGTGGCGCTGTAATCAGGTATGCAAGAAAATATGTCCGTTGAATGATGGACCTTTTATGTATTATACAGCGTGTGTCACACAATGGGAGAAATTGGAATGGGGAATGGAAAAAATGGGAAAGTCCTATAGATTAAAAAAATACAGAGTTCATGTTTCAGGGCAAGCCTCCAGGGGGAAGATGGGAGCAGGCTCCAAATATGCAAAACAAAAGAAAGAAGGCGCCACCAGGTCAGGAACAATGTGATTTTAATTGTACAATAGGTGCATTATCCACTTACATTTAAAATTAGAGAATTTGGCATACGAGTCCTTGCTGGCCCATAGGTGGCGATCATCCGCTGCAGATGTAGGCTGTGATGTTAAACTATTTCCTGGGATCTTCGTCAGCTGGAAAACCAGGTAGTCCGGGCGATGTGTGCACCAAGAATGAGGCTTGGGACAAAGACACAAACAGTGTGGGAGCGCGATGATGTCACGGGCAGAGACAGAGCGACAACGTTTCGGAGCATGCACCGTAGGATGCAAGGCGCGCTCCTTTTTCAAGCATAGGGGGCTTGTCTCAAGCCTCACTCTTGGTGCACACATCACCCGGAATTCCTGGTTTTCCAGTTGACGAAGATCCCAGGGGATAGTTTAACATCACAGCCTACATCTGCAGCGGATGATCGCCACCTATGGGCCAGCAAGGACTTGTATGCGGAATTCTCTCATTTTAAATCTAAGTGCATAATGCACCTATTGTAAAATTTAAATCACATTGTTCCTGACCTGGTGGCGCCTTCTTTCTTTTGTTTTTGTGTTTTCCTCATGCTGACAGCTGAAAGGGGATATCAGATTGGTTGTTTTGGACTACAGCCCCGCTGTCTTCTCTCTGAAAGTTATCACGTGTAATTGGTTTACTAATGTAAATACTGCACAGGTCTACATATCCTCACATTGCTCACTATTGAAAAGAGTAGCACTGATATATGCAAACTTCCAGGGTGAGGCAATTGAAACCAAATGCACAAATTTAAGCCATGGAGTACAGTCACCTGCAATTCCTGAATTATACTTCTCCAAGATCCCAAATCTACGACAACATATTTGCTCGAGCTCCTCTGCGTACTGACCAATGGTGTCCCAAGCCTTGTCTTGGAATTTCCATACATTCCGGCAAAACACCCAGCAGAGGTCAGTTGACACCACTGCTTGCTGTAAAGCTGACCTATAGACCAATATGTAAATCACAGCTGAGATACTGAGAGAGATGCACAATCTCCAAGGAGCTCTCAGTCTTGAGATTTCTGAGCTTCCTAAAAGCGATCTGGTGAATTTAGTTGTGTGTTTTTGGTGTTTAGGCCCTTTATGGCCGGAGCTAATTACATCCCAATCTTTACAGGTTTCTTCATTATTATCATGGAGTATGCGCACTAGTTTTACACCTACTGCTTTCTTAAACTAGAAAAGAGTCTTTAGGTCACTTTTACTCTATTACCGATGGCAGCTGCAGAATCCTGATTCTTAAAGGACCGGTAAACCTACAACATTTATTGAGAGATATTTAAAGTGGAACTCTAGGCAAACTTTCTCTTTTCACATTTTGGATAGAGTAATCACCCCTATCAGTTTTTTTTTCGCCATCTAATCCCAATGGGGAGATTTACCTGCAAATTAAGAGCCCCCAAGCCCCCCCCCCCCCGCAGTCACCAGAACTAGTGTCCCCATTGGAAGGTGTCCCCTCTATTACTTATCTGGGGACAAAACAAATTTGGGATCTTCTTTTACTTTCAGTGATGATGGCAAATAGAGAGGCTGATCTACACAGGGGACACAGACAAAAATAAAAAACAAATAGGTGTGCTAATAGATCTACACTCAAAACGTAAAAAAAAAAAAAAAAACCTTACTTCCATGTCTTTTCATTTCAGCTAGTGGGAATTGCTAGCTGATAGCAATGATCACTAGACATTGGGGGTTATTTACGAAAGGCAAATACACTTTGCACTACAAGTGTACTTAGAAGTGCAGTGGCTGTAGATCTGAGGGGGGACATGCAAGGAAAATAAAAAAAAACAGCATTTTAGCTTGCACATGATTGGATGATAAAATAAACAGAGCTTCCCCTCATTTCAGATCTTCCCTTCAGATCTACAGCGACTGCACTTCATGTGCATTTGTAGTGTAAAGTGGATTTGCCTTTTGTAAATAAACCCCATAGTCTGTTGTACCGTGATAAGCACACGGTTAGTGTAATGCTAAATGTGTATATCTCTGAGTAATGGGACACTTGAGCATTTTAACCTAAATGGTTCATTTATGAAAAGAGAATGTGTCAAATTTACACTTTTCCTAGGGCGTTGTTTACTGCGGCACAGGAAATGTCCTATGCTTTCTCTGGAAGAGGTAAAGTAAAGCTTGCTTCGCAATACATTGATGCAAAATGGAGATGAATAGATCCATAGTCCGTCCTTGGTACACAACATACTAGGAAAGCTCAGCAATAAAAGTGTTTCTTAAATGTTGCTCTGATATCCAATTTATTTTTCTGCAGCTAGTTCAACATGTTCTCTGCCTGCATAAAGCAGATACTGGGGCCTAGATAAGACTGACTGGCTCCTGAATGAGATGTACGAATCTCACCTCTATTACATAAATTTAGACAGACCATATAAAACACACCCTGTTCTGTACAGTTAACTCATTATGCAATTGGGATAGCTATATTTGCTATCAATAGCCTTTAATGATTTATTTAAATTGCCCCACATCCAAAGTGCACCCATATGAGAAAATTAAGCTTGCTGAGTTTTGCATCAGATTTCAGGTGAATTATCAGGAGTTGTAGCATGGGGGGTAGGCTGGGGATAGATATGTACATGGCTCTAAAACTGTAAATTGGAATAGGATGCCCTAAAGCTCACAATCATCTTGTATACTTTTATATAAGCTTGTCTGTCCTCTCACAAGTTGCATTTCAGATAGTGGGCATCGGCTGGCTTCTTGTAACTCTTGCGAGCTGTAGAAGTATGAGCTCTCAAGCACAGGTCCCATTTGTCCTCCTACCCACTTTTTAAGGTAATTTAATTCTTCATAATGCAGATTTCCATCTCACCACAGGGGTTACATAGTAGTTGAGGTTGAAAACAGACACAAGTCCAACATATGTCTGTGATTATTTGTCAGTATTACATTGTATATCCCTGTATGTTGTGGTCATTTAGGTGCTTTTCTAATCGTTTTTTTGTTTTTTAATGATCGATGTACATGGCCATTTTTGAGCTGCCTCGTGAAGTTCAAATATGCCTGACCATACGACAAATGAAGTAAATGAGGGAACTTTGCATACATGCTGTATTTTGAATGTGCAGTAGGTATAAGGCCCTTGAGGAAAACTTTGCAACATATGCGTGGGTTTAATATTTGAATTGATCTAATTGTTATGCACCTGATACTAAACTCATGTTTACAAAAGGCAGTTCTTTAATCTATGCACTAAAAGAAACAAATATAGCAATATTAGGGCTGGGCAGTATTTCTCTAAATCAGGCCAAAATCCAAATCTATTCACACATACTGTAAGTCAACTTGACCTCATTGCCGGCTTAATCACATGTTGTTTTCTGATATCTCATGAAGCCAATGGTGACATATCTGCACTGGAATTCTCACTTCTGCTCAGATGCCACAAGTCATAAAACCAATTGATAACCTGCTCAGCTGATGGATTCTTTATAAGGTTGAATAAACTATTCAGTTCAGTTGCAGGAAAGTGACACTTTTATTAGGAATGGCTTCTATGTAGGGAAACCCCATCTTTAGAGTCTCCAAGTGATATGCAGACAGACATCCCACAAATGCCCATCCAAAACTTCATCACCAGTTTCAGGTGAATTTGATGCAGCCTTTCAACTGGTTTCCTTCCAGCCCATCTATCACTTTGACTCTGCAAGTCACACCTTTTGCTGTAGTTCCATGACATTTAAAACATTTTTGTAAACTGTAATGAGAGACTAGTTTTTCAATTTATTTTCATGGTTTCTGGCAATCAATCAAGTTTTAACTCAAGTGTTAAGGTGCTAACCCTATAGCACCAAACCTTAACTTATTATCAGTTTCAACTGGACTTTTCCATATAAATGTCAGAAATTTAGCCAATAATCTGACTATGTTACTTGGTATCTGAAAGCAGGCAACACCAACAGTTCTTATTTAAATGGACAGTTCCACCCTTTTGAAAATGAGTATTTAATAATGCAAACTTACCTAGTCAAAGGGTTCTTACAGTACCTCTGACTCAACCCTTGATGATGGGCTGGAGCCAACAATGCTAGGATTCTGTCTTGTAAATCTCTTCAGCTGGGTCCCTGCATCTCTAGCATATCCAGGCTGTTTGGGGTGGAGTATCTGAGCCTTCCTCACCCCCAGCACAAGCTCATATTTAGTGAAAATTCGTAGCATAGATTGAAAGGGATGTTGTGCATCATAAATTTGCCAGTATCTGCCAGGGATTTTGTCACCTAGCTAGAGCAGTTGTGATCTAGGGTCAACCCTGGCTACATAACCATTTATAACAGAGCTTAGAGCCGTAGTTACCCTGGGCTAGGTAGGTAACTTGCTTTATAAGGCTGTCCTTTTTGTCAATACACTCTTCTATATAATGCTTGGTATGTTTAGCTATGCCAGAGCAAACTATATACATACAGATAGATAACACTTATGGTTGTTGTTGGAAAAGTCCAGTCTTCATTAGCTACTGATGAACCAATCCTGGAATATTTAAGTAAGGGACATTTTTTCTCCAACTCTATTTGCTACATCTTTTTTTTTTATCCCACATTGATGTGAAGTGAGGTTCATGGTCCATCCCTAGGATGACTTCCTTTGCTAGGATATAATAACTTTTGTAACTTTTACATTTTGTGTTGTGTTTGAAAGCATTAATAATTTTGGCAGCTTTTCATACCCATACTTGCTCAGTTGCAGATGTTTAAACGGCTTACTTGCATCTTTTCTGGCTAAATGACTTCATAAGAGGGGTATAAATCAAAATACAACAACAATTAGAGCAGACTTTAGTTGGATCATTGACCTTACCTGGTTTTTGTGTATGTGTTAAACTACAAAGCTACATGTCAGCAGTAATATACAGTATGTGATGCTGCAGCTCAGTCTATCTAGAGGAATGGAAAGTGGAGGTGTTACCAACAAACCAATTCAATACCAGCATTCATCCTCTCTCCTGCACTAGAAAATTCCTGAAATGAACAAAAAGTGCTGTGATCAGCATTTTCCTGATTTATTTCCTCTGGCTTCTATACTGAAGGCTGACAATTTTTTTCGGTCCTCTTCTGTGAGGTCATTCCTAATTGCTGCAGGAAGGCCCAAGCTTCACATGATCTGTAATTTTAAAGAAAGGAGATTGCAACTGCAGTGCATTTTAAATGCACGGAATGCAAGTCTTCCCAAACTGTGTTCCAGTGTGAATAAGGTCTTAAATCTCCAACACTCGCAGGAAGCTGTAAAGTGGGGGGAATCTTGGGACTTGACACTGCAGGTGCTTATTTCATCTGGCCGAACCCAGATCATTTCAATTTTTTTTTTGTTTGTTTACATTTTTTTTTAATAATAATAAAAAATTTACATTTAAAAAATGATTCGGCCAGAACTAAACATTTCCTGTTATAGTTGTTACATGGAAGCGCCATTTAATTCAATGGATTTCCGAAAAATGTGACTTCATTAGAACAATCCTTATATCGAACAATTGAATAGATGGGTTTATGGTCAGCATAAGAATATATTTGCAGCTCTCCATGTTCGATTTCATTCTCATTGTACTTGGTACTTTTCATTCTTACGCAAGGTACTTTTTGGTAGAAACTGCCTAAAAGATGCAGCAAGCCGTTTTTTTGGTGACTAATCCCCTTTTGACAATCCATTTTTACATTTATTTCACATACTTTTTTCAATCAGATTTAAATAGCCACTGTTGCTAAAGCTTAGACAAACCTCTCACTAAATACAATTCAATTTACTTGAATGTATGTCTTTATTATCATCTTGCTTTTACATACAGTACAAGTCTTGTGTTTACCAATTTCTTTTCTCCTTTTTGTAAATGGAGAATTCACAAAGTTTGAAATGTGAACAAGATCACTCTGAATTGTGTTTAGTTGTGGTCTGTGCTTTCTTTTTTTTTCATTATTTGTATTGCATTTTGTGTGCATTTTTCTGGATTTTTTGTAAGTGTTTATATGCTCAATAAACTTTTTTGTGTTTCCTAAATCTTTGCTCATGTTTTTTTGTAATATAACCCCAATTCCCCAAAAAAGTTGTGAAACTGTGTAAACTCCTACATAAAACAGAATGCATCCTCTTGTTCTGGGAGGACGTCAAATGAGTGTGACGATCAGTGGTGGGCTGTGCCCCTTGGGCATAGCGCATCACAGATCACAGTAAAGAGCCCATGATGTAGGCTCTTTACCATGTGATCAGCTGTGTCCAATCACAGCTGATTAAAGTGTAAACAGGAAATGCCAGTTATCGGCATTCCTCAGCAGGGACATCTGCACTGACAATCACGGCACTGATCATCAGTGCCCATCAGTGATGACTGTCAGTGCCCCGCATCAGTGCTGTCTACCAGTGCTGCCTATCGGTGCCCACCGGTGCTGCATATTAATGCCTCCTCATTAGTGCCCATCAATGCAGCCTATAAGTGCCTGTCAGGGAAGGAGAAAAATTACTTATTTACAACATTTTATAAAAGAAACAAAGAAAGACTTGGTGAAAATGCCCTGTATGCAAGTGGTTAAAGAAAAAAACAAGGTAATTTTTCAATTGATAGCAGCAACACATCTCAGAAAAGTTGGGAAAGGGCCATGTTTACCACGGTGTAGTGTCCCCACTTCTTTTAACACTCTGAAAATGTCTGGGAACTGAGGAGACCAGGTGCTGGAGTTTTGGTAGAGGAATGTTGTTATCCTATTTGAATGGTAAAAATTGGCCTGGGCAGGAAGGGGGTGAAAGTGTCCAGTATTGAGGTGGTTAATGTGTTCTATAGGTCTAAATGCAGAAACGTCAGAGATGCTAATAACGTACTACTATAATTACATATACTGTAATGGTGCAACAACAAATATCAAAGCACTAGGATTGCAAAGTTTGTAAGACACTTTTAATATGTAATCTGTCGTGAGTCATTACACTGGACCATTGGATGCACAGTGATATCTTGCACATTACAAAATAAATTCAGAGACATAATTCTTCTTTCACACAAGAAGGCAAAGATAAATGAGATCAGTGAGGCAGATTATGAGACAGATGTAGAATACATTTTCTGCTAAATTTATAAAGTTATTTTGTTATTCTAAAGGAGATAGTGTGAAATAATAAAACCTGACCCAGACCTCTTGATTACATCTGCAGCGAAAATCTTTCTTATGTACAGTAATAATTCTGTTGTAGACCTGTGCAAACTGTCTTGGTTGGCGGCCTGGAATCACAGGCACTGGGGTTGAAAATGTTCAAAATATAAATTGTTACATAGACTTTGCAGCATGACTGCATCTGAATTTTGTCTCTAATCCACTTAATATAGGGCACATTCCCTACCAATATATTGAATCTCCATCTCTGGTACATTAGCTTATATTTTGCATTTGAAGTTAAACCCTTACTGACACCAGCAGCTGGCCCTTTAAGGACATCACATCAGGAAATGTTTTCTGGGCATTATGATCATGTGAATGCTGTGATTGACCGTCACAGTGCACATGTGATTGGGAGCCTATGAATAAGCACACTACAAAAACATCATTGCTGCCTGTACACATACACCAATCGGCCATAATGACCACTGACAGGTAAAATTAATAACATTAATTATCTCTTAACAATAACATCTGGAAGTGGGTGGCATATATTAGGCAACAAGTGAACATGTGGTTCCTGAAGTTGATGTATTGGAAGCAGAAAAGATGGGCAGGCATAAGGTCTTGAACGACTTTGACAAGAGCAAAATTGTAATGGCTAGATGAGTAAGTCATAGCAACTCAAACTATAGCACTTATGGGATGCTCCTGGTCTGCAGCAGTCAGGGCCTACCAAAGGTCCAAGGAAGGAAAACTGGTGAATTGGCCACAGGGTCATGGACAGTCAAGGCTCATAGATGCACATGGGGAGCAAAGGCTGGCACGTGTAGTCTGATCCAATAGAAGAGCTTCTGTGGCTCACATTAATGCTGGTTCTGATAGAAAGGTGTGAGAACACACAGTGCATCACAGTTTTCTGTGTATAGGGCTGTGTAGATGCAGACCGGTCAGGGTGCCCATGCTGACCTGTGTCCACAGCCGAACGTGCCTACAATAGGCATGTGAACATCAGAACTGGATCATGGAGTAATGGGAGAAGGTGGTCTGGCCTGATAAATCATGTTTTTTATTACCATGTGAAAACACAAAATGAGAGAGACACAAGCGCCATCAACTAAGAGTAGCAGATGTATTAAAAATAAGACAAGAATGCACTCCCAATGTGTATGTGAGTAGACCAAGGATCTTCAAACTACGGCCCTCCAGCTGTTGCGGAACTACACACCCCATGCATTTCCCTCCCTAAACTCTGGAAGTTTCTCAACAGAGCCAGGGGAAAAATAATACATCTCTCTACCTGTGAAATCATGAACAGACCCAGCAATCAAATCCAGCTCTTCTAGCTACAGAGCAAACAAAACACTGTGGGCTAGATTCACAGAGAGTTACGCCGACGTATCAGTAGATACGCCGTCGTAACTCTGAATCTACGCCGTCGTAAATTTAAGCGTATTATGGAAACCAGATACGCTTAAATTAGGCTAAGATACGAGCGGCGTAAGTCTCCTACGCCGTTGTATCTTAGGGTGCATATTTACGCTGGCCGCTAGGTGGCGCTTCCGTCGATTTCAGCGTAGAATATGCAAATGAGCTGGATACGCCAATTCAGAAACGTACGTGCGCTCGGCGGATTTTTTTACATCGTTTGCGCAAGGCTTTTTCCGGCGTAACGTTACTCCTGCTATATGAGGCATAGCCAATGTTAAGTATGGACGTCGTTCCCGCGTCGAATTTTGAAAATTTTACCTCGTTTGCGTAAGTCATTTGCGAATAGGGCTTTGCGTAAATTACGTTCACGTCGAAAGCATTGACTATTTGCGACGTGATTAGGAGCATGCGCACTGGGATACGTTCACGGCCGGCGCATGCGCTGTTCGTGAGAAACGTGATTTACGTTGGGTCATGTTTTATTTAAATAAAACACGCCCACCTCTTGGCCAATTTGAATTTGGCGCGCTTACGCCGGCAGATTTACGCTACGCCGCCGCAACTTACGGAGCAAGTGATTTGTGAATACTGCACTTGCCTCTCTAAATTGTGGCGGCGTAGCGTAAATAACAGACGCTACGCCCGCACAAATTTACGTCGCCGTACCTGAATCTAGCCCTATATTTACTCATCAGTCCGTACTGAGTTACATATACTTGTGCCACCATATTGGGGAAGCTTAAATAATGGCTGGTGCTGCAGTCTTACCGTGGTCCAATAAGGGTAAACGGCAGGTGCCATTTTGACGAAAATCAAAGGGCTGCCACTGTATTGGGGGTGGCTAAATTAAACTTAGAATGTTGAATAATATATTAGTGTAGCTCAGTAGGTGGCACTTGCATCTCTCTCTCTCTCTCTCTCTCTCCTTTTTGTGCTTTCACGTGGTTCCACGTTGGAGGATATCCCAATCCTGCTACTAAGAGGACAAGTTGCTGACAGTGTTATGCTTTATGCTTCCAGAAGACCTTCTTGGAATTTCTATGGACTTGCTTCCAATATGTTTTTTTAGTTTCCAAATCTATTGCCGTTAAGGCCTGGCAGTTGACATTTTTGCCAAATGCGAGTTGGTGTGCCTATCTAGTACAAACACACATCCTTTATAATATGTGCACGTTTTCTTTTACATCATGTGTATGTCGGATTGCTCGTAGAAGGTCGTTAATGTAGAGCCTCTTTACACCTAGGACACTGTGGTAATATGTATGCTTTACGGAAACATAATATGCATATGAATTGCCATTCATTCTGTGCAATAGTTTACCACAATGTGCCTTTTTCATGCACTGCAGGGAAACAAAATATTGCAGTAGCACATTTTTTTTCCTACATTGATGAGATTTCTCTTCTCTTTTCCTGTTCTTTCACCCAACACTTGGACAGGAAGTGAGGGGGAATTCCCTTAGGGTCTTTTCATATACATTTTGATGTACCTTTGGTGTTTAAAATGTGGTAAAAAAGCATGAAAAATGTATCCCTTTAAATCCTATGGAACTCGTAACACCAGTGTGCTGGTGTGGTACTTTTTAAAAGCCCTGCATGCTGAATTTTGCATGCTTAAAAAGTTCACCAAAAATGTACCCTCCCCACTAAAATCAATGGAAAACGTGCTTTTTGGGTCTTATGTTTCACAGGTGCATGGCTGGAGTCCAGCAACCAGAAAATGTATCAAAATTGCATATGCATAAAATTCTGATGGAGGTTCTATACTGTCCTCTGTTAGAAATGTTTTATTTTCCTTCACTTTAACCCCTGACAGTGGTCCTAAACTTTTCACATTTTGTAAAAAAAAAAAAAAAATTAACAGGTTCCATCAAAAGTATAACATAATGCATCTGTATCAAATGATTAACATGTTCACTGGTAAGGTTGGGCAGTTGTTTAAAAAAAAAAAATCTATACAGAAACAGGGTGAGAGAGTAGTAATTTTCCATAAAAGCCTAACGGGGAAATATTTTCTTCTGGTATGGAGATCGGCACAAAGGACAAAATGGGCATTTCCCAACTGAGAAGTCCTCAAAGGCCTGAAGACAAGCTTGATGAAAGACATGTGAGCAGGACAGAAGCACAATGGGTCGGGAGGAGGACAGTCCTCTATGGTCTTCATTGTAATTCAATGCTGTGATACATATTGGACAGTCCGATATTTCCTGATGAACAGCCTACATGACAAAATGTAATTTTGGTCAGGTCTATTAAATGTAATACTGTTTATACCGTGTATTAAACTAAAGCAAACAAAAAGTGTTTTTCATAATTTATGTACCCCTTTAAAAACAGAAACCTGGTCATCTCAAGATGGGTAACCATAGCTTGGCTTACAAATGAGAACCTGTCAGAATAGAAATGTTAGATCTGCAGTTGCTGAATTGTTTCAAGATACACAGTTATTATCCCACTTAATCACTGCACAGGGACAAGCATACAGCCAGAGAAGTGACCGGATGTCTGGCCTACACACTGTACAGCGCTGGCTGGTACAATTGTGGACAGTGTATTTTTGTCACCTAGGTTTCTAATTTGCATATGGTAAGGGACTCATGGGTTTGTGTCTGATATTGAAAAAACATAACAGGTAAGGGTTTACAGGTAATAGCACATTACAGGACATTATTCAGGAACATGAATGGCCAAAAGTGTCCCAACTGAGGGCTGGGCAACACAACAAAAAAAGGCTTTTAATATAGGTAGCTCAACATAATCTCCTGAAGAACTATACATCAGCACAGGTCTGAATGTCCACCTAGTAAACCATAACAAATGTGTGTACAAAAGGCTTGATGGCAGCCTTGCAAATCTGAGAAACAGAAGGCTGATGGTAAAATATGCACAAAGAACCAACAAATCTGTTTGAATGAGCATTCACAGACAAAGTAGGACCTTTGTCCTTGAGGTCATAAGACTGAGAAGGAAGTTGTTGAATGTACAGGGACAGGAATGACTTAGTCATATTGTCAAAAGGGGGGTGTGGTCAGCAGGTAGATTTGAACAGTGAATACCCCATCCAAACTATGAAGGGAGATCTCTTTATGATGTTTCAGAGCAGGACAGAAGATGCCGTCGCCGCACCGTCATTATACGTCCACAAGGTGGCTCTCCTAGGCGAGACCACGTAAATGAACGTCCTACCTTTTAGCCGCCACTAGGGGCGCACGCGCGCGCCCCCCGCTCGCCCCCGACTCCCGTGCGTGTGCCCGGCGGGCGCGATCGCCGCCGGGCACACGCGATCGCTCGGTACAGAGCGGGGAACGGGAGCTGTGTGTGTAAACACACAGCTCTCGTTCCTGTCAGCAGGGGAAATGCTGATTTTCTGTTCATACAATGTATGAACAGAAAATCAGTGTTTCCCCTAGTGAGGCCACCCCCCCCCCACAGTAAGAACACACCCAGGCATACTTAACCCCTTCCCCGCCCCCTAGTGTTAACCCCTTCACTGCCAGTGGCATTTTTATAGTAATCTAATGCATTTTTATAGCACTGATCGCTATAAAAATGCCAATGGTCCCAAAAATGTGTCAAAAATGTCCGAAGTGTCCGCCATAATGTCGCAATACCGAAAAAAAAAATCGCTGATCGCCGCCGTTACTAGTAAAAAAAATATTAATAAAAATGCCATAAAAATACCCCCTATTTTGTAAACGCTATAACTTTTGCGCAAACCAATCAATAAACGCTTATTGCGATTTTTTTTACGAAAAATATGTAGAAGAATACGTATCGGCCTAAACTGAGGAAAAAAAATGTTTTTTTATATATTTTTGGGGGATATTTATTACAGCAAAAAGTAAAAAATATTCATTTTTTTCAAAATTGACGCTCTATTTTTGTTTATAGCGCAAAAAATAAAAAACGCAGAGGTGATCAAATACCACCAAAAGAAAGCTCTATTTGTGGGAAAAAAAGGACGCCAATTTTGTTTGGGAGCCACGTCGCACGACCGCGCAATTGTCTGTTAAAGCGACGCAGTCCCGAATCGCAAAAAGTACTCTGGTCTTTGGGCAGCAATATGGTCCGGGGGGTAAGTGGTTAAAAAATAAATAAAACTTGTCTTTGTCTAACATAAGAAAAGGTATTTTACAGCAATGTTTCTCAACTCCAGTACTCATGTTTTCAGGCTTTTCATTATTTTGCACAGGTGATTTCAGTTTCACTGCTGTTTTATCTGAGGGAAATCCTGAAAACATACCTGCAGAAGGTACTTGAGGACTGGCGTTGAGAAACATTGCTTTACAGGTTAAGGCCAACAGCTCCAAGAGATGTCTTGCTGAAGTGTTGGCAATGAGAAAGGCAACCTTACAAGTTAAGATGGTCAGAGGAATATCCCTAATGGGCTCAAAGAGAAGTTTTTGCAAAACCAAAAGAACCAGACGGAGATCTCCCAGAAGTGACAGTAGACTTGCAAGACATTTTTTATTTTTTAGCTTTTAAAAGCATAAGGATAATGGACTCTCAATACACACCTGTCCCTCAAGACCTGGACTGCAACAGCCAGGTCATTAAAGTCTGCAACCGAGAAAAAGTGTGGCAAACCATTCCTTGAGACAGAAGATCTGGTCAATTTGGGAGGGCCCATGGAGAGTTTGCTAAGGATTCTGACGAGGTCTGTGTAATGCCCCATACACACAACCGGTTTTCCAGACATGCCAAAACCCAACATGATTCCTTTCAAGACTGCCTTGTATACACACGTTTAGTCAAAAAAACGCTTGACCAAAGCGCGGTGACGTATGACGGGACTATAAAGGGGAAGTTCCATTCAAATGGCGCCACCCTTTGGGCTGCTTTTGCTGATCCTTGTGTTAGTAAAAGTTTGGTGAGAGACGATTCGCGCTTTTCAGTCTTTGTGCTTTTCAGTTCGTTACAGCGTGACGAATGTGCTATCTCAATTACGAACGCTAGTTTTACCAGAACGAGCACTCCCATCTCATACTTGATTCTGAGCATGCATGTTTTCTTTACCCTCGGAAAAGCATACACACGACCGGTTTTCGCGACGAGAAATGCCTAGGTGAGAGACCAGTGCTGGAAGACATATTACAGACTGACCCCACATCTTCCTCATATCAGGTTCTGGGTACTACATGCAGGATATGCCAAGAATGAGCTAATCTGGAAAGTTGCACAAATCAGCCCCAGAGGGCTCTGCAGCCACTGAAGAAACTTTCTAGAAGAAAAAAAAAGATCTTGATAAAATAAAAACTGTGGGTAGCTTTTCTTAGCAGAAAGAATGTGTCTTCTCTTCTAGGACACTAGCAAAAGACTAGTGTGGAAATAACTGCACTGGGATCTCCTTACAGCTTTTTTTTTTTTTCCAGTGTCCAATATCCTAAAGGCAGCAGCATACCCCTATGTCCCTGAATATTGTCCTGTG
Source organism: Rana temporaria (assembly GCF_905171775.1). Lineage (NCBI taxonomy): Eukaryota > Metazoa > Chordata > Amphibia > Anura > Ranidae > Rana > Rana temporaria. Next base: position 72,686,568 of record NC_053493.1, read on the forward strand.
TTCTGTAATGTACAATTAAGAAACAAGCTTTTTGTTTTCTCAAAGTTTTAAGTCCTGAAGCCTGAATGCTTTGTACATTATGTGGCAAAAGCCTACAATAGCTGGTCCATAAGTTCACCTTTGGAGCTATGTGGAACACTATCTTTTAATGCTCAGTTAAATGTATTTATGAAAAATAAAATATACTTGAAATTGAATCTACATATTTAAGCCAAAGGTCTGAGGCCCCGTATAATAGTGATGGAATCTGTGAATTTCTCTTTGTGGGAAACCTGCAGATACGATGGTAGATGACTACAGCTCACCTGTACTTGTATCCTTTCCCAATCTGCATCACTGATGCCTCTGTTGAAGTTTTCTTCTAACTGACAGAAGACACTACGACTTGCAGCGATTGACTGGTCAATCTCACTGAAGAACACATCAATGTCTGTGCTGCATGATCTTAACAAGCGGTCAGATATTTCGGTGAACTGTAAAAACAGGATAAAAGATATTTAAATATTGCAGAATTGGTGCTTTAATGTATTGGCAATATATTTTGCTATAGGTACACCATATATAAGACACTGTCCCAGCTACTGAAAATTATATAGAGTTTTTGCATCCTTTGAGTTCATTGGATACATACATGTCTGAACCTGCAACCAGAGTGGATTAATTAAGGTACTTGATCTACAAAGTGAATAATTTTATCGTATAAATCAATAGAATACTGCAGAAGTAAAACTCTCACTTGGTGCAACCTGAGTTCTGAAAGCAGTGTACCAGATTCAAACATCATGTTCCTGTCTATCTACCCCCCACCTCTTTCCATCCACACACATTTGTTACCTTCAGTAGTTTGTTCCTTTGAGCACTAAAGTGTAGGCAGATAGACCATCCCAACGCAAGGTCTGCTTTGCAGCAGGGGGAGCATATAGAAATAACAGCTGTTACCATGTTCATGATCTCCCCCATGAGAGGCAAGTTACATAGTTTATAAAATGGTTTGGCAATCAATAGGCCAACATTGGATTCATCAATATATCTAAGGTTGTTTAAAACAGTGTTTCTCAACTCCAGTCCTCAAGGCGCCCCAACAGGTCATGTTTTCAGGATTTCCCTCAGATGAAACGGCTGTGGTAATTACTAAGGCAGTGAAACTGATCAAGTCACCTGTGCAAAATAATGGAAATCCTGAAAACATGACCTGTTGGGGCGCCTCGAGGACTGGAGTTGAGAAACACTGGTTTAAAATAATCACAATTAAAGTGACTGTAAAGGTTCTTATTTTCTTTTTAAACAACATGGTATACTTACCTGCTTTGTGCAATAGTTTTGCACAGAGCAGCCCTAATCCTTCGCTTCTTGGATCCTTGCTAGTGCATCTGGCTCCTCCTGACCTCCAAGTGCCCCATAACAAGGCGGCTTGCTAGTGTGGCACTTGTGAAGACTTGATCCTGAGCCAATGGCTTTTACTGCTACTGCCAGTGAGGAGGGAGAGAGAGAGATCAGCGCTAATGCTCTCGAGCACAGCACTGGATGGAAGCTCAGGTAAGTATGTAGGGGTGGGGAAAGCTGCACATAAAAGGTATTAAAGTAAAAAAACTTTACCCTTTACAACCACTTTTACATAGTTAGGCTGGTTGAAAAAAGACAAAAGTCCACCTAGTTCAACCATTAAAAGGGAAAAAAAGAATTCTACAATCCTACATACACAATCCCATACCCACAGTTGATCCAGAGGAAGGCAAAAAAAAAAACAGCAAAGCATGATCCAATTTGCTACAGCAGGGGAAAAAATCCTTACTGATCCCCAAGAGGCAATCGGATATTCCCGGGATGAACATTACCTATGATCATATTCCCCCCCTTAAAGTGGGAGTAAACTCCCATGTATGATTTGAACCTACGCCTATAATAAGGCTTACCTAAAGGTATGGTAAATATCTCCTAAACGTGCACTGTTTAGGAGATATTTACTTTTGATGCAGCTAGTGACATCACCTGCGCATACGCTCTAAAGGAACGGCATACCCGTGATGTTATTGCTGGCTTGGCCATTCAGATAGCTGGAGCCTGTGAACCCAGAAAGAAGACTGGGTGAAGATGGAAGCGCCTTCAGCGGTGACAATACGCCACTGGAGGGCAATGCATACTAGTACATTATAACTTAAACTGCACGGGGCCCAATTATTATTATTTTTAGGATGTGGTTTACTACCTCTTTCGTCTCCTCTTCTTAAAAGACAAATTCATTTCCTCTATTACTCTGTTCTCTGCACTTTCAGCAGTTTCCCAATATCCTTTTTGTGAATTGGTGCCCAAAACTGAACTGCATATTCCAGATGAGGTCATACTAATGATTTGTACAGGGGCAAAATTATATCTTTCGCTCTCTCTCTGGAGTCTATACCTCTCTTAATACAAGTAAGGATTTTGCTTGCTTTGAAACCGCTTCTTTGTCTGACAACTTGTCTTTCATGAATCCATGTTGTCTGTTGCTTAAAATATTTTTTTACAGCAAGAACTCATCTATGTGGTCTTTTATTAAACTCTCCAGTATCTTTCCAACCATAGAAGTTAAACTAATAGTCTATAGTTATTTGGTAAAGACTTTGATCCCTTTTTAAATACAGGCATCACATTGGCCCTACGCCAGTCCAGTGGCACTATTCCAGTCATCAAAGAGTCCCTAAAAATTACAAATAATGGCTTTGAAATGACAGCGCTCAATTCTTTTAGGATTAGTGAGTATGCCATCTGGTCCAGGTGCCTTATTCACCTTTATGCTGTCTAAATATTTCTGGACCAGATCAATTTTGAGCCTTTGTGGATCATTTGGGGCTGTGTCAATACCATCCCCATTATTGAGCTTCCCCATGCTCCTTTGTATACACAGAGCTGAAGATTAATTCTGAACCTTATACATAAGAAAGAAGTTATGTAATAGCTATGAATGTTGGTTATGCTAACTTTACTTTAAATAAAATCTTTGTAAAAGAAAGGCTTTGGCAATGAGACAGGGTTACTATTCCGTACAGATTTTGCTTTTAATGGACATAGATGATACAGATGCATTTAAAAAAATGTAAAGTCAATCATGGGGAAGACTGCTGACATTACAGTTGTCCAGAAGACAGTCATTTACACCCTACGCAAGGAGGGTAAGTCACAAAATGTCATTGCTAAAGAAGCTGACTGTTCGACAATAAACAATGCAATTTAGAAAGGGAGCAGACGTGTGTTAGCTGAGCTCCGCTCTTACCCTCATCCTGACTAACTTTCAGCGCAGATTCCTGCACCCAGCACCCGTTCCGCAGGCACCCTGGGGCGGAAGAAGACACCCGGTACCCCGAGAGCCCCTCCGCTGTCGCCGGGCAAGCTCCGTTCGTCCTCGACGCCTGGAGCTCGGGCCGCGACGGCCATCTTGCCCACGAGGCTCTCAGCCCTGGAGATGTCCGTTGATTTTCCACCCCTGCCTAATCCGTCGGCATCCCAAGCCGCCTCTCATGCTGAACTCCTGGCAGCGATCAAGGAGGGACGGGACTCCGTGATGGTGAAGATCGACCATCTAGTGGCGGATGTAAGCCTTATTAGGCATGATATGGACAAATTCAGGGCCCGGTTCGCCGAGGCGGAGGGCCGCATTTCTCAGCTTGAGGATTCTACCAGGGCCGACTCCAGGGATCTCCATTCCCTACAGATGCAGGTCAGAGCCCTGCAGGAGAAATCCATCGACACGGAGAATAGGCTCAGGAGAAACAACATCAGGATCCTGGGCCTCCCAGAGCGGGCGGAGGGCCCTAAGCCTGCGGAGTTCACTGAAACCTTTCTCATCTCCCTGCTGGGCCTACCAGCTATGCCACCTACGTTTGTGGTCGAGCGGGCACACAGGGTTCCTCCTAAGCCTCCAATCCCAGGGGCCCCTCCGCGGCCTTTCCTGCTTCGCCTACTTAACTACCGGGACAGGGATCGCATCCTGGCGGCTGCCAGAGAAAAGAGGGATCTGATGTTTGAGGGAACCAGGATCATGCTGTTCCCGGACTACTCTCCAGAGGTGCAACGCCAGCGCCGCTCCTTCACCGAGGTGCGCAGAAGTCTGCGAGACCAAGGCCTCAAATTCAGCCTGCTTTACCCTAGCAAGTTGCGGGTGATAGATGGGGATCGCACGCGCTTTTTCACAGATCCGGAGGCGGCTATGTCGTGGCTGGAGGCCCGCGGATGACGCATACCTCGTGGCAAGTATGGCGGCTAGTTTTCTTCTCTCCCCCGGGCAACCCCTTCCCCCCCCCCGATGTGGTGGGGATTTATCACTGTTTTTTGGGGTAACAGAATGTGGCCTCTTGGATCTCGGGGGAGATCGTTTTCCTCCCCTCCTTCGTCCTGATGGACTGTTGTATGTTCCTCCTGTATTCCACTGTGCCACAAACATCCGATGTTTGCTGGCTGCTATTGCCCTTGGTCCCTGATCCTGCCGCTGCGGGGAGATGACTGCGTTTGTGCCCCCCATGAGTTTGTTTTGGTTTTTTTTTTTCTCTTTACACTGTGGACAGAGATCCAGCTCCCCCTCCTTATCCTGTTTTCTCCCTCCATACATTTTATTTTTCCCACTTTAAGGTGCTGCCTTTGCTCCCTCACCGCGGCCTTCCTCTCCGGGTGCCACTACCCCCCCGAGCTTTGGCCCATATACCCTGCCCAGGCCGGGAATATGCCCATACTACTGCATGGAGTTTGGTTGCTCAGCGCGCCGACATGAAGGCGCATTACTCAGGACTCCAAGAACTGAGACACGCGAAGCCGCCAACTCCCCCCCCCCCCACCTGTACTTGTGTTCTGTCCAAGTTTTATTTTATTTTTGTTTTGATTTTTTCTGTCCTATTTTTGCGCCCGATCTTACTTGGGCTCTGTGTCCATGAACATTGACCGCAGGCCTCTGCTGTGAGAGAGCAGCCTCGCGGATGCCGTGTAGGGCCCCAGTTTAAGGGCTCATCTACACCCTATGTTTTTGACTGTTCCTGTTTGGGGAAAAACTATTCCCACCCCTCCGGCAGTTGCTAGAGGGATGGGACATAGTCGGATAGGCACCCGGTGCCTGGGAAGTTTGTTATTTTTTGTGTTCACTGTTTATGTTAAGCTCAATGTCTTTTGCTCTGTAAGGATGGTGCCCTGCGCAAGCTTTGCTGACATGATTTGTAATGTACTCGAGGTCCTGCTGCTCCTGGGGTGTCTCGAGATGCTCCTAAATTGGTACCCTGCCCTCCCTCCACCCCCCCTGCCAGATGGCTGACCGCCCGCCTGACTCATTCTCCATTCTCTCTTGGAATGTCAGGGGTCTTAACTCCAAGTTTAAACGGGCCACCCTATTCCAGTATTTGAAGTCCCGCCCTGTACAACTTATCTTACTCCAAGAGACTCACCTCATGGGCAGCAAGATCCTGACCCTTAAAAAACCCTGGGTTCAGCGAGCAATACATGCTACATATTCCACGTACGCTAGGGGGGTGACAATCCTTATCCATAAGAATTTTCCCTGTGTAATTGAAGAAGTCCGTACGGACCCCCTAGGTAAATATGTGGTCCTCGTTTTTACATTATGGTCGCAGAGGTACATTGTTGTCAATTTGTACATTCCCCCCCCCTTCTCTTCAGCCCTATTGTATGATGTTTTAGATAAGATTGCACCGTTCTGCCCGGGGAAGGTCATAGTGATGGGAGACTTTAATGCCATCCTGTCCCAAGAACTAGATAGACCCACTCCGCCGAAGTCCCGGTCCTCCGACCTACTGGCCTGGGCTCAGGCGGTGGGCCTGGAGGAGGTCTGGAGGTGGAAACACCCAGATGTGCGTGCCTATTCCTGCTACTCTGCTTCCTACAAGACCGCGTCCCGGATAGATCTGGCCTTCTCCAACCCCGCACTGTTAGCGGATGTGTTGGAGGCGGACTATCTTCCCAGCGGTCTGTCGGACCATAGCCCGTTATTAGTAGTGCTCCGCTCTCCGGCCTCACGCTGTGCTGCACTCTGGAGGCTGGGCGCCCAATGGGTGAACCATCCAGACATAGCTGAAGCTGTATCCCCCCTGCTGACTGACTTCTGGGAGCGTAATACTGGTACGGCCTCCCCGGACGTAGTTTGGGACACTTTCAAGGCATATACAAGGGGACAGTACATCTCCTCTATAGCTAGTGTCAAAAAACAACACTCGGCGCAGTTGGTGGACTTGGAGCAGCGGGTCGCGGACCGCACTGCCACATATAATACTGACCCCTCCTCGGATCGTTTTGATCTGATGATGGCGGCCCAGCGCGACTTACATCTGCACATAGCTGAAGCGACACGTCTGGAAATACATAAGGGCAAACAGAGGGCATTTGAACAGGGTGACCGGAATGGCCGGTTTCTGGCCATGATGGCCCAACACGACCAACCTCTCACGACCATATCTCTCCTCCAGACCCCGGAAGGGGGGACTGTGTCCTCTCCTCAAGACATACTGCAGACCTTTAACGACTTCTACAGGACCCTCTACTCCTCTGGGTTACCCGCGGGCTTCCGGCCTGAGACGCTTAACGACCTGCTTGACCCCTTAGCATTGGGTTGGCTCTCTGATCAGGAGAGGGAGGCCCTAGTAAAACCATTTACAGCTCTTGAGGTCCAGGTTGCCATCCAGTCCTTCCCATCGGGCAAGGCGCCAGGACCTGATGGACTCCCACTCGATTTCTACAAAGCCCATGTGGGCCTCCTGGCCCCCATGTTGGCACAGCTTTACACTACGTGTTTGGCTGAGGGCAGCCTCCCCGCCTCTATGTATCATGCCCACTTGACACTGATATATAAACCTCCCAAGGACCCTGCTTCCTGTGCCTCCTACCGCCCTATTGCACTGTTGAACACCGACTTTAAGGTACTTACCAAGCTACTCGCCCTGCGACTGTACCCCATGTTACCTACTGTAATAGACTCTGACCAGACGGGGTTCATGCCCAGGAGGTCTACAGATGTTAATCTCAGGCGACTCTTTACCAACATTCATACCCGACACGTTAATACCGGAACGAGGACTGTGGCCTCACTAGATGTAGAAAAGGCCTTTGACACGGTCGAGTGGCCTTTCCTATGGGAGACTTTGAGACGAATGGGATTTCCCTTACTATTCATAACGTGGCTGCAGGTCATATACAAGGCCCCCACCTCGTCGGTGCGCTTGGGCGGTGCGGTTTCTGTCCCCTTTCGGCTTTCTCGAGGCACTAGGCAGGGCTGTCCCCTTTCCCCGGCCCTCTTTGCCCTCGCCATTGAGCCAGTGGCGGAGGCGCTTCGTACATCTCGCCACGTTAAGGGGCTCAGGGTGGGTCTGCTAGAGGAGAGGGTGGCCTTATACGCCGACGATATGCTGCTTTTTCTGAATGATGCCGGCCCCTCCCTGCAGGGCGCCTTGTCGGTGCTAGACACATTCGCTCCGGTCACTGGACTCAGAGTGAACTGGTCCAAATCTCTCCTGTTCCCGATAGACCAGGCGGCCAAATCTACCTCCCCCCCAGATAGCCCCCTCTGCTGGGTGGATACTTTTAAATATTTGGGGGTGCTTGTTTCAACTTCGGCCTCTGACTTTATCCCCCTGAATCTCTCCCCGGTTTTGGTAGACGCCCAATCAAAATTTAAGGCATGGGGCAACCTCCCTCTGTCGGTATGGGGGAGGGTGAATCTTCTCAAAATTAAAATAGTCCCCAAACTTCTCTATCTCTTCCGCCACTCGCCGCAGTGGATACCTAAGTCCTTTTTTGCTAAACTAAATAGACTTTTTTCCTCCTTTATCTGGGGGTCCTCCCCACCGAGGTATAAGCTATCTACCTTAATGAGACCGCGAACGCAGGGTGGGATGGCATTTCCGGACTGCTACAAATATTATCTCGCCGCCCAGCTGGTTACGGCGGCTTGGTGGCTGCGGCCGGATGGTACGAACACCTCCACTGCCCTTGAGGCGTCGGTGGTGGGCTCGTTGGAGGCCCTTCAGTGTTTGCTGTTTCGGGGCCCCCGCGCGCCTTACCCTCTGACCCCCTCTATGCTTACCACCCTGCGGGCGTGGCGAACCGGCCTGACCATTGAAAAATGTAAGCCCACTGAAATCTCACCAAATGCCCCGATCTGGAATAACCCTACCTTGGATCACATATACAAACTGACGGATCCCCTTGCGTGGTCAAAGTACGGCGTGAAATTAATCTCCCATATTGTTTCGCAAAATGCGCTGAGGCCCTTCACTGAGCTATCGTCCGAATTTAATCTGCCCGCTCACTATTATTTCAGGTACCACCAACTGTCGCATGCCTTTTCGGCGCAGTTTCCTTTGTCCTCCTGTATTGTGGCCCAGTCGGAGCTGGAGAGGACACTCAGATTCCATTGTGATGTGAAGCCCACTTCGCGCTTATACTCCTACCTCCTCTTTGTGTCCCTCCCTCCCCTTGACGGGCTGCGGGCCAGGTGGCAAACTGACATCCCCACACTAGACGCAGATGACTGGGATGACGTATGGGACCTACCCTTCACTACGCTGGTGTCGGTTCGTGACAGACTGGTGCAATACAAAATAGTACACAGGGCATACTTCACCCCCTACAGGCTACACAAAATGAACCCTGCACATTCACAGGAGTGCTGGCGGTGTGGCGACTCCCCGGGGGACTTTTCGCACATTTTCTGGCAATGCCCAGAGGTGATACATTACTGGGAGGCGGTCTTAGAACTGACTAACAGAATTGCTGGGACTCACCTGCCCCTAACTATGGAGATATGCCTTTTGGGCATAATAGAAAACCTGGTTCGGACCTCAGCAAAACGCACTTTAGTTAGCCTACTACTCTTCTACGCCCGCAAGAATGTGGCCATGCATTGGAAAAAACCCTCGCCCCCATCCCTGGTGCAGTGGCGACGCCTGGTGAATACCAGTCTTCCCTTATATAAGGACACATATGCCAACCGTGGGTGCCCACAAAAATATGAAAAAATTTGGCGGGTCTGGGTGGAGGAACCAGAAACTGCTGGTTAAAACATGGTCTCGGAGGTGACACCTCCCCTTACCTCCCTTTCTCCCCCCCCCCATTCTGCATGTATATGTCAGTCACCGCAGATCTTAACCAGACCTCGTATTTGCACTGCAGAAGTTGCTATCCTTCGATGTATCAGCTTTTTCTCCTGAAGTGTTGTAGGACGTTGAGCTGTTTTTGTCTAGTTCTGTCTAACTGTGATATGTACTGTGTTTGAAATCTTTCAATAAAAATATTTTTCAAAAAAAAAAAAAAAGAAGCTGACTGTTCACAGAGTGCTCTATTCAAAGTTGGAAGGTATCCAAAGTATTGGAAAGTTGAGTGGAAGGAAAAAGTGTGGTAGAAAAAGGTGCACCAGCAACAGGGATAACCGCAGCCTTGAGAGGATTGTGAACCAAAGGCCATTCAAGAATTTACGGGAGATTCACAAGGAGTGGACTAAGGCTGGTGTTAGTGCTTCAAAAGCCACCACACACAGACGTAGCCAGGACATGGGCTACAACTGTTGCATTCCTTGTGTCAAGCCACTCCTGAACCAGAGACAAAGTCAGAAGCGTCTTACCTGGGCTAAGGAGAAAAGGGACTGGACTGTTGCTCTGTAGTCCAAAGTCCTCTGCATTTCATTTGGAAATCCCAGAGTCTGGAGGAAGAGTGGAGAGGCACATAATCCAAATTGCTTGAGATCCAGTTTGAAGTTTCCACAGTCAGTGATGATTTGAGCAGTCATGTCATCTGCTGGTGTTGGTCCACTGTGTTTTATCAAGTCTAAAGTCAGCGCAGACCTCTAGGAGGAAATTCTAGAGCACTTCATGCTTCCCTCTTCTGACCAGCTTTATGGAGATGCTGATTTCATTTTCCAGCAGGACTTAGCACCTGCCCACACTGCCAAATGTACCAATACCTGGTTTATTGATCAGGATATCACTGTGCTCAATTGGCCAGCAAACTCGCTGACCTAAACACCATAGAGAATCTGTAGGGTATTGTCAAGAGGAAGATGAGAGACACCAGTCCCAACAATGCAGACGAGCTGAAGGCTGCTATAAAAGCAGCCTGGGCTTCCATAACACCTCAGCAGTAATTCATGCAAAAGGAGCCCTGACCAAGTATTGAGTGCATACTACATGGACATACTTTTCAGTAATCCAACATCTGTATTAAAAATGTTTTTTTTTGTTGGTCTTTTGTATTAATCAAATTTTCTGAGATACTGAATTTTGGGTTTTCACTAGCTGTAAACTATCATAATCATCAAAATTAAAAGAAAGTAATGCTTGAAAAACAGGTGAAACTCCAAAAATTTGAATATCGTGCAAAAGTTATTTTATTTCACTAATGCAACTTAAAAGGTGAAACTAATATATGAGATAGATTCATTACATGTAAAGCAAGATAGTTCAAGCTGTGATTTGTTATAATTGTGATGATTATGGCTTACAGCTCATGAAAACCCCAAATCCACAATCTCAGAAAATTATAATATTGTGAAAAGGTGCAATATTCTAGGCTCAAAGTGTCCCACTCTAATCGGCTAATTAAGTCATAACACCTGCAAAGGGTTCCTAAGCCTTAAAAATGGTCTCTGTCTGGTTCAGTGGGAATCACATTCATGGGAAAGACTGCTGACTTGACAGTTGTGCAGAAAACCATCATTGACACCCTTAATAAGGAGGGAAAGCCTCAAAAGGTAATTGCAAAAGAAGTTTGGTGTTCCCAAAGTGCTGCATCAAAGCCCATTAATAAAAAGTTATGTGGAAGGGAAAAGTGTGGAAGAAAAAGGTGCACAAGCAGCAGGGATGACCGCAGCCTTGAGAGGATTGTCAAGAAAAGGCCATTCAAAGTGTTGGGGACTTTCACAAGGAGTGTACTGAGGCTGTCGTCAGTGCATCAAGAGCCACCACACCTATTCCTCTTGTCAAGCCACTCCTAAACAACAAACAACGTCAGAAGGGTCATACCTGTTCTAAAGAAAAACAGGCCTGGTCATAAACAATGAGATCCTATTAAAGAAATCACATAATATATAAAAGTCTGCTTTAAGTGCAAATCTGAAGAAATCTTCTATATCGATTGGATGGATTGTAAGATACACATTAAATGCAATAGATTGCAATAGATCTGGTTATTTTTATGTATGGGTATGCAATAGTTTTATTTTTATTTTTAACATACAATAAGAAATGTGGAATTTTAAATAAATCATAGAAGTGCATAAATCGTATTTTTTTTATTTAATTTTAGTCAATTTTATTGATGTAATGGTACTACTGAGAGCACATAAATAGGATTTTAGCAGATACAGCAACATTATAATGCATCCAAATTTAATTTAGCTCAAATTAATTCCAAATTGGCGATTTGGGTATAAACATCATAATATTATTGGAGTGATTAATATCAACCACCTTCATATTTGTAAAATTGAAGGTATATGCTTAAGTATAATTTAGACCAATCTTATGCTAAGGCTTTATGCACACTGGCTTAAAAAAACGTTAGGAGCTTCTTAAAAATGGCCCCCACCAGTCTTCCTGATGACACCATTCTGATAAAATGAATTGAGGTCTTGGTTGCGGTTGAAGTTCTGCTGATGTGAGGGTCCCATCCAGGTGGAACACACCCGGCTCGCAGGGGTGAGCGGCGCGATTATCAGTGATTCAGGCTGTACGAGCCAGTGCAGCTTATGGCACACTAAAATGTAAGTGCATTGGCTTATACTTATTTTAACTAAAGACTTTTTAATAAGCATAGGCAAAGAGAAATAAAGCAGCACTACAATCTAGTAAGTAAACATGAATCAAATATAGCAAAGCATTGTAAATCTCAGTGTCAACATATATACCATAATGTAATTAATAACACTGTGCAGATACAGTTGTGCTCATAAGTTTACATACCCTGGCAGAATTTATGATTTCTTGGCCTTTTTTCAGAGAATATGAATGAATATGAACACAAAAACATGTTTCACTCATGGTTAGTGTTTGGCTGAAGCCATTTATTATCAAATCAACTGTGTGTACTCTTTTTAAATCATAATGACAACATATACTACTCAAATGACCCTGATCAAAAGTTTTGGGGAGAAAAAAAGGATATGTCCAAGGAATTAAGAATACCAATCAGCAGTGTTCAAACTCTAATCAAGAAGTGGAAAATGAGGAGTTCTGTTGAAACCAAACCACCATCAGGTAGACCAACTAAAATTTCAGCCACAACTGCCAGGAAAATTGTTTGGGATGCAAAGAAAAACCCACAAATAATTTCAGGAGAAATACAGGACCCCGTGAAAACATGTGGTGTGGCTGTTTCAAAATACACAATAAGGAGACACTTTAAGAAAGATGGGATGCATGGTCGTCACCAGAAAAAAGCCATTACTACGCAAATGCCACAAAGTATCCCGCTTACAATACGCCAAACAGCACAGCGACAAGCCTCAAACCTTCTGGCACAAAGTCATCTGGAGTGATGAGACCAAAATTGAGCCTTTTGGCCACGACCATTTGGAGAGGAGTCAATAAGGCCTATGATGAAAGATACACCCTTCCTACTGTGAAACACGAAGGTGGATCGCTGATGTTTTGGGGATGTGTGAGCTACAAAGGCACAGGAAATTTGGTCAAAATTTATGGCAAGATGAATGCAGTATGTTATCAAAAAATACTGAAGGAACATTTCCATTCATCAGCCAGGAAGCTGTGCATGGGACGTACTTGGATATTCCAACATGACAATGATCCAAAACACTAGGCCAAATCGACCTGTCATTTGCTACAGCAGAATAAAGTGAAGGTTCTGAAGTGGCCATCTCAGTCTCCTGACCTGAATATCATTGAGCCACTCTGGGGAGATCTCAAAACCTGCAGTTCATGCAAGACAGCCCAAGAATTTACAGGAACTGGAGGCTTTTTGCCAAGAGGAATGGGCAGCTTTACCAACTGAGAAGACAAATAGCCTCATCCACAAATACCACAAAAGATTTCAAGCTAGCATTGATGTTAAAGGAGGCAATACACGGTATTAAGAACTGGGGTATGTAAACTTTTGATTAGGGTCATTTGGGTAGTTTCTGTTGCCATTATGATTTAACCACTCAGCTACCAGCCGCCATCAATTGACGGCGGCAAGGTAGCTCAATTGTTCTGACAGGACGTCATATGATGTCCTCGTCTTTTAAAGCCACTAGGGGGCGCGCGCTGCTGGCGGCACACACGCGCACCCGCCGTGTTACTGGGAACACAATGCGCGTGCCCGGCGGCCGCGATGGCCGCCGGGCACCCACGATTGCCCAGTAAGATGCTGTGTCCCTTGTACATAGGGACACAGATCGGTCACCTCCCCCAGTCACCCCCCTCCCCCTACAGTTAGAACACTCACTAGGCAACATATTTAACCCCTTCCCTGACCCCTAGTGGTTAACCCCTTCCCGGCCAATCACATTTATACAGTAATCAATGCATATTTATAGCACTGTTCACTGTATAAATGTGAGTGGTCCCAAAAATGTGTCAAAAGCGTCTGATGTGTCCGCTATAATGTCGCAGTCCCAATAAAAATCGCAGATCGCTGCCATTCCTAGTAAAAAAAAAAGAATAAAAAAAAAATCATAATTATGTCCCCTAGTTTGTAGGCGCTATAACTTTTGCGCAAACCAGTCACTATACGCTTATGCGATTTTTTTCATTTATTTTTTTACCAAAAATATGTAGAAGAATATGTATTGGCCTAAACTTTTTTTTTTTTTAATTGAATATTTATTATAGCAAAAAGTAAAAAATATTGTGTTTTTTTTCAAAATGTACGCTCTTTTTTTGTTTATAGCACAAAAAATAAAAACCGCAGAGGCAATCAAATACCACCAAAAGAAGGCTCTATTTGTGGGGAAAAAAAGGACGTCAATTTTGTTTTGGAGCCACGTCGCACGACTGCGCAATTGTCAGTTAAAGCGACGCAGTGCAGGAAGCTGAAATTTCGCCTGGGTAGGAAGGGGGTATATGTGCCACAGTAAGCAAGTGGTTAAACACAGTTGTTTGATAATAAATGGCTTCAGCCAAACACTAACCATGAGTGAAAGAAACGTTTTTGTGTTATCATATTCTCTGAAAAATGTTCAAGAAAGCATCAATTCTGCCAGGGTATTTAAACTTATGAGCACAACTGTACACTGTTATATAATGAGGTTCTCAAAAGAAACAAGAGTTCATAAAAATTGAAAACCAATCCTCCTCATAGATAAGATGGAAATAAAGTGCATCAAGTCCTCCTCTTAGGTAATAGGATGGAGACAGAGTACATCAAATCACCAAAAGGGTCTCCAGATTCTGACACCATTACCTCATTTAAGATGCAGCCTTGCCACATATTAAGGACCTTCTAATTAAAGAAAGATCAGACGAGCATATGGCCAAAACACCCTGGCCAGGGTATTCCTAGGACTTTCCCGCAGGATCCCCTCACAGGATATGGATATACACTGACGTTATACACTTATCCCAATAGTATCCAGAGGTAGCCGCAATCACCATAAAAGAAGAAGCTCCACATGGTGTAAAACCTTCTTATGTACTTTATTATAAAGATAGATTGCACTCACAAGTATTCAAACGCATGATAACAATTTTCAGCCGGCTAAAACATAAAAGTGTCCCACACTTCCAGGAGCACGTGATGACAACAGCATGTCGCTCTTCCATGACGTGGTCCAGGGCACACAAACAAAAACATATTGCACGATTACCGCGCTATTATTTTTTATTCTGGGAAAAACGTGTTACATTGGATAAGAGTGAGGGGAGGAAGTTAAATGTGGAGCTGGCACCATCGATAGGATTATAAGTGAAAAGGCTGAGAGGGTCCTGGCAGCCCAAAAAAATCTGGTGAGTGGCCCCCTATACTATATGCGGTGGAGCACATTGAAGTGTGAAGAGCACGTTTAAAGGACACTAGAATGTGGTGAAAGAAAACATTGGTGTAATAGAAGATTTCTTCAGATTTGCAGACTTTTATATGCTATGTGATTGCTTTAATGGGATCTCATTGTTCACAAATTTATTAGTAGACAAAACGGTTGTATTGGTAACTATTAGTTCTACAGAACAGTGTGTGGGTTTATAATACGTTTATTGGATTGTTATTGGTAAACATGGCACATTGGAATTATGTGAATATTGGTTAAAGCTAGCGCCTCATTTACACATAATTAATAGTAGTCTAAATGTTTCTCTCATAACCTAAAAGTACCCATAACCCTTTAATGCAAACACGCTGAAACTGCAAGGTAAACATAATGCATGCATGCACATTTGCAAAACAATGGGGATTTACTAGAACTGGCACCCATGTGTCTTGTGACTTTTCCAGAAGGTCTTTCAGCTGCTGTGCAGCCACAGTGCAGGACATTGTCTCTGTCACTGCTTGGTTTTTAGCTCTGCTGGCTGAACAGCCCAGATGCTTTCCACACCTCACTCTTAAAGTGATACTAAAGCTTCACATATTTTTTTTAAATAACAAACATGTCATACTTACCTCCACTGTGCAGCTTGTTTTGCACAGAGTGGCCTAGATCCTCATCTTCTGGGGTCCCTCTGCAACTGTCTCGGCTTCTCCCTGCTTCTGATAACCCCACCTGGGAAGCTCTCTCCCAAGGGGGTTACCTTGCGGGCACGCCCCAGAGTCCTGTATTCGACATCCATAGCCGTCAACTACAGGACTCGACCAAGCCCGACCCTGTGCTTGTTTTGCACAGAGTGGCCTAGATCCTCGTCTTCTGGGGTCCCTCGGCGTCTGCCTCGGCTTCTCCCTGCTTCTGATAATCCCATCTGGAAAGCTCTCTCTCAAGGGGGTTACCTTGCGGGTGCGCTCCCGAGTCCTGTATTCGGCATCCATAGCCGCCAACTACAGGACTCGACCCCGCCCCCCTCGTCATTGGAGTTGAGTTGCATCCTATGCATTAAGGTGAAAAAACTTCTGACAGTGACCGGCCTTGTTATACCCACCTGAGTCCTTTGATCCCTCGGCGGAGACGCTCTAGCGCTCTGCCTAAGGTTCTCGGCTCTTGATTGGATAGATTGATAGCAGCGCAGCCATTAGCTCCTGCTCCTGTCAATCAAATCCAATGATGCAAGCGCCAGGGTGTGGGGCTGACTCCTGCATTCTGTGTCTATAGACGCAAATGCTGGAAAGTTGAGCTCTTCTCCCAGGGGGTTAACCGATGCGAGGAGGAGCCACGAGTGCCGCCAGGGGACCCCAAAAGAGGACGATCGGGACCACTCTGTGCAAAACGAACTGCACAGTGGAGCCAAGTATGATATGTTTGTTATTTAAAAAAAACGAGGGTTTACAAACCCTATGAAGTACCTTTTATTGGAAGAAACTGAACTCTAAAATTTGGAGGGCTGTCCACTTACATTTAGCAATACAGGTAGGTGTGATGGTCCACTGCCCTCAAACTTTTGGCTATTCAATATATATTTTTGCAAACAAACAAAAAAAAAAGTACATTACAATACAATAAAATAAATACACCAAGCAGCTGATCTCCTTCATATGAAAAAAAAACAAAAAACACTACTGTTCCCCTTTAAGCTTGTGTGCCCGCTGATTAATCATTTACGCGGCTTTTGGATACATTTTTCATCATGCAGAAAACATTTCTATTATGCTAAATTAATTAACCTGTCATTCCAGTTCAAACGTAACACACACACCAAAAGAAAAAATGTAAGTCACTTCAAGATAGCACTGATAGAGAATTTCCATTAGACACAGTGCACAGTCTTAGGACTTCGAGTCGTGTTTGCTTAGGAGAAGATTGCACTTCTTATTTCTGCAACCAACCTATAGCAGCGGTATTGTGTTCATGTGAAGAAAGCAAAGGCCTATTCTCTACCTAGACAGATCTGGACAGCTTTTATAAATTGAAGCCATAATGTAAACCAATTAACAAGTCACATATGCCTTTTATATTTAGTTTCTAATTTATCTTTGCTAAAAGTTCTTTTGTTGCTCAAGATAAACAGACAGGCAAAGCTGTACTGGTCATGTATGTCATGCAGATGAATGGCTAGCTAAGGTGTGTCTATTCACTGATTAACTACAATAAATATATATGGGGGGAATCAACAGGACTCCTTGTTCCATAGGATTAGAGGTAGAATGTTGCCAGTGAAATAATATTTACATTTTAAGCGTTCTGCCTTTAAAAAAAAAAAATTAAAATCTCTTTTTCATTATAGAAATGACATTTCCATTCCTTCTGCTGCATTATTAGCCCTTATAGTCATTACCAGCGCAACTGTTATTTCATCCACAAACAGGTCCAAATGTTTTAAAGTCTTCAAAATATGGCTGAATGGGCTTTGTAAACCCCATAAACACTATGGGCCAGATTCTCAGAAGAGTTACGCCGGAGTATCTACTGATAGACCGGCGTAATTCGAATTTCCCGCCGGCGTATCATTGTTTTGTATTCACAAAACAAGATACGACGGATTTAGGCTAGGATCCGACTGGTGTAAATCACTTACACCGTCGGATCCTAAATGCAATACAACGCCGACCGCTAGGTGGCGTTTACGCTCAGGTCTCATTTGTTTATGCAAATGAGCCTGATACGCCGATTCCCGAACAAATTTGCGTCGCGTAGCCATCGCTTACGTCGTTTGCGTAAGCGTAAGGTTACCCCTGCTATATGAGGGGTAACCTTACGCCAGTCCGCCGTATGCCATGTTAAGTATGGCGTCGGGTCCGCGTCGTCTTTTCCCGTCGGGTACGTCGTTTTCCTAAGTCGTTCTTGAATACGACTTTACGTCAATGACGCACACGTCGGCGTCATTGACGTTTTCCGTCGAGAACTGGAGCATGCGCACTGGGCTATTTTAAGCCCGGCGCATGCGCAGTTCGATCGGCACGGGGGCGCACTTAATTTAAATACAAGCCGCCCCCTTGGAATTACGCGGGGATACGCCGGGCCAATTACACTACGCCGCCGCAAATTACGGAGCAAGTGTTTGGGGAATACAGCACTTGCTCCTGTAAGTTGGGGCGGCGTAGTGTAAATAGCTTACGCGACGCCGCCGCAGGATCTACCAGAATCTGGCCCTATATAATTTCCTTGTTTCAATAACTGTTGTTGCTAAAGGAAAAAAAGTATCACGATTTTTGGTAAATTTTGCTTGGATCTTTAAGCTTTTACATGTTCTGAACTGTTTTATGCTTTTTTGAAATAAAATATAAGATTTTTAAAATAATAATTTAGTACAGGATACATCAGATTGCAAAGCCTGCTAAGCGTAATGCTCACACATGTTAAACGATTGGTGACTGCATTAATTTTTCTTTTTTAGGCCAAGAACATTTTTATTACGGTAAGTATAGAAAATACCTGTTGATCTTGAGATGCAAAATCCTTGTAACTTTCTGTAAATTGAACTGAAGGCTTGGAAGTAAGATAGGGTTGTCTCTGCTATTTTCTGTAAACTACTAAGCAGACCCAAATTTAAATGGCTGTCACTCCTGCTACACCATTTAAAGTGTTGTAGCCTGCACTCCACCAACAAATAAAAGGCATAAGAGCGCCAGAACCCTTGGACAAAAAAAAAAGCGAAAGTCCGTACACTTACCACCATAGATGTGTTCATACTATGGGCAGGAGGCTAGAAACCAGCCTCACCCATGCTGGGCATACCCCGGAAGGGGTCTTCGGGGACAGGGCTCCATGGCTGGCAGGCCAACAACCTTGAGTTGGATAGCTTCCTGTGACTAGCGCAACACAATGCACCACTTGCCAAGGTGAGAGCCCATGCCAGATGCAGTGCCCAAGGCAAAAAAGCATTACGAGATCCTCTAGACCAGTGATGGCGAACCTTGGCACCCCAGATGTAAAAATAAGAACCACAAACCAATGAGTATTTATTAGCTTCAATCCACAGAGCTACAACACCAGTATAAGGATACATAGTTACAAAAAGTGACAGTTTTTTCTGTCAAATGAGATTTAAAAATGACAGCTACGTGTATAAAAAAGTAATGCTTATCCTTGTGTTAAAGCAGAACCAAAGTCCCACTGTCAAAATCTGCCAGCAGAGAGGCTTTGTATTGCAGAAAAGATATGCAAAGTGTCTTCTGCAATAAAAGAAACCTACCTGCCTGCTCACAGTCGTCACTGGAATGTACACTGAGCTGCATCAGTGCTGTTCAGTTTACATTCTGCCACATCATCCAATGAATACAGCTGAAGACTGGCACCCAGCAAAAGATGCTGGCACAGGATGTGGACTGTTGAAGGTAAGCTTACTCAGCTTTAAAGCTTTGTGAATTAAGTCTAATGTCTTATATTACTGCTCAGTGCAATTTAAAGAAGATTAAAAATGGCAGCGCCACGGTACACCTCTACCTTTTGCTACATTCACCTGAGAAAAACATGCACACTTCTATAAAATGAACTTCCATGCAAAATGTCACATCACAGCTCTTTTATGTTGGCCTTAATGTTAAGAGCATAAGCTTTGCTAATTGCAGACCTAACTTAGCAAATGACATGCTGGATCACTGAAAAGAGACAACTGCTTCCACACAGAGGTTTAGCCTAGGTTCGCATGCCAAATCAGCGGCTATTGCCAGCAGTGGCACCGTCTGAAACAGGAAAGTCGGCGCTGCACCGATTCCCAAAATACGTTTCTGTACTACTTTTTTCGACTTCGGGAGACGATTTGTATAGAAACGAACACGCACAGATGTCTGCAAAATTGCCCCCAAAGTCGGACTACATTAACGGGTTGAAATCGTGATTTATAACGCACAGCAATGTGAACCTAGAGTCAACAACCATCTTAACGGCATACTGGCAGGGAACAGGCTTTTCTACTCAGTGTGGCTAATTTTCACCACTTTCAGACCGGCCACCGTGGATATACGCCGGTACTTTGACGTTAAATACCGTTTTTATGGCAGCAGATAACTGCCATAACCCCAGTATTGTTATTCATAGCGGGCGATCAGCTTTAAGAGAAAAGTGGTCTCCACGGTGTATTCTCTTGCAAGATCACTTTTATGGACGGCGGGAGAGGTGCCCCCTCCCACCCAGTGCCGGGCGTCTCTGCCGCTTACCAGAGCTGTTGGAAGCAGCAGAGATGATCCTGTCCTGTGGCCTGATGGACAGGAAGTCGAGTGAGGGCATGATGGCTCCCACTCGACTCTATGCCCTTGGAGGACTGGAGCCATGTGAAACATCACTTCTGCCCAACGGCCTTAAAAGGGACAATTTTTTTTTTATTGAAAAAAAAAATACCTTTTTTTATATTTTGTTATTGCTTTTAATTGTAAATGTGAGATCTGAGGTCTCTTTGACCCCAGATCTCACATTAAAAAGGTCCTATTATAAGGGATGGTTACATTCCTTGTAATAGGAATAATAGTGATCCAATTTATTTTTTTAAACGGACAGTGTAAAACTGTAAGGCCCCATCGTTTTGCTCGTCGAGTTCCTTGTGAAGTCGCCGAGGATCTCGGCGAGCCAAGTTTCCCCATTGACTAACGAGGAACTAGAGAACATCGTTCCTCGTCGGTTTCCTCGGCCAAAAGTGTACACACGACCGGGTTTCTCGGCAGAATACGGCTTTCTCAGTCGTGTGTACGGGGCCTTAGTTGCACCCACATATGTAAACGGTGTTCAAACGACCCATGTGAGGTATTCGCCGCAATCGGTAGAGAGCAATAATTCTAGCATGAGACCTCCAATGTAACTCAAAACTGGTAACCTGTAGAAATTTGGAAATGTGGAAATGTTTAAGTGACAAAGTTTGTTGCCATTCCATGAGCGGGCACAATTTTGAAGTGTGACATGTTGGGTATCAATTTATTTGGCGTAACATTATCTTTGACAATGTACAAAAATAGGGCTAACTTTACTGTTTTCTTATTTTTTTTTTCAAAAAAGTGTATTTTTTTCCCCAAAAAAAATTGTAAGACTGCTGCGCAAATATGGTGTGACAAAGTATTGTAACGACCGCCATTTTATTTTCTAGGGTGTCTGAAAAAGTATATATAATGTTTGGGGGTTCTAAGTAATTTTCTAGCAAAAAAAAAATGATTTTAACTTGTAATCAACAAGTGTGAAAAATAGGCTTGGCCCTTAAGTGGTTAAAGAAAACCTACTGCAAAACTTTGAACACCTTCATTTGTTTTAAAGCTGAACTCTGGGAATTACACACAAAAATAGTGGGCCTCCATAAACTGCAATGGTTAAAAGCTAATAAAGAGATAGAGATAGAAGTCATTTAAGAGATAGGTGTAGAAGAATATGCTGTAATACTTACCTGCAGGCTTTAGGTGCTCACCTCTGACACCCAGGGTTGTGGTTTTTGTGTAATTCTCCCAGAGGTCAGTTTTATTGCACCTGGGATGTATTTAGTTGATCTAAACAAAAAGTTGAGCTTTAAAGTCTATCTAAAACGCTGCCATTTTTTTTTCTATTCAAAATGAATGCTAACTACGACCTACTGTAGGTAAACTGCCTTTTTAATTTTGGGAATTTCTGTATGTGGATTAGGCTGCTGCAAAGGGGCACGTATGTGGGTGCATCATCTCAGCCCAGGTTGGAGCAGTGGACTGTCAATCAATAAAACATATAATAGGTGATAGGTGTGGCGCACCACTACTGCAAAGGATGACATCACAGTAGACAGATAGCACTGGAGGTAGAACATCAAGTATTCTGTTGGCAGGATCACTAGAATAAACAGTACAAAGACTATGTTATGGCAGAGGCGGCATGTGACAAAACAAACAGTGTTACTTATTGTAACCAGCCTGCAGCCAGCAGCCTGTACAACATACCTGATTTAAACTTTTGACCATAGATCTAATTTAAAGCTGCCCGTAAAAAGAGTGAGTGAACTTGCCACAACTTAAGGTGTGAGTGGCCTTAATGGCACCCTTCCACCCAACATCTTTTGATCTGAAAATAAAGAAGCTGGGTGGAAAATGAACAGCCAAATAGCACCTCTGCATCCAGTCAGATGCAGGCACTGTTCAGGTACTCTGACAGCTGCGGGTGCCAGCTGTCAAAATACAATAGCCAGCAGGGAAGGATCAACAAATGTCTCTCCACAGGGCTGAATGAGAGAAGTCTTAGGTCCCGTACACACGGTCGGACAAAACCGATGAGAATGGACCAAGGTTCAGTTTCATCGGTCCAAACCGACGGTGTGTATAGCCTATCGGTCTGTTTTCCTTCGGTCCAAAATTTTAAAACATGCTTCAAAACCGAACCGATGGACCGCTGCCCGATCGGTCCAAACCGATGGTTAGTAAAGAAAAGCATCGGTTCAAAACCCGCGCATGCTCATAATCCAATTTGACACATGCTTGGAAGCATTGAAATTAGTTTTATTCAGCACGTCGTGTGTTTGACCCGAACGGTTTTTGGAACGATGGTGTGTACACACATCAGGCCACTTCAGCGGTGAACCGATGAAAACGGTCCGTCGGACCATTCTCATCGGTTTTGTCCGACCGTGTGTACGGGGCCTTACAGTATGTGGCCAACTTTACTCCCCTGGTGTGGTTATGACCGCCAGACAGTTTGATACCAAGTAACATAATAAAAAGTGATTTTGTTATAGAAAATCCTGGAGCATCAAAGCATCCGACCCTCCCTATTCCAACAGCACAACACCATCATCTCTTTATGCCATTACAGCTTAGAAGATCTGTGGGTGAAAGGCTATTTTTAAATCTTTTCCATTAAAAAGCATCGTATACACAAAAATGCAACAAAGAGCTAATCATCTGTAACTGGTTCTCATTCTCTACCCAGCCAGTAAAGCAACAAAGACGTGTTAACAGATGCACAATGCTGAAGTTAGCTAAAGTAGTGCAAGTAGAATACAAATGTCTAGAAAACAAAGTATATATAGAGACGGAGAAAAATTTCAACAAAAGGACTCAGGTGGACTTTTTGCACTTGTAGGAGTAATTTTTTTTCAAGTAATCCATCTTAATGTCAGCAAATTGCTTACTAATGTGTTGACTTATTGCGATCTTGAAGAGTAAAATGAAAGAGCTGGAATTTACAATGTATCAAGGGATCTCTGATAAGACATTACAGGGTTAAAACCCTTCTGCCAGCCGCTGCTTGGAGCCAGCTCAAGCTGACAACACAATGTTTGCCCTGTCCTGGTCAAACGAATAAATAAGCCCCATGGTCAGTCTAGTGTTTGGCAAGATTTAAAATTAAAAAAGTTTGTCGAAAAAAATCTCTCATGGCCGGAAAACTTCTACAGCCTTCAATGTTGTTTCACAGCCAAGCCAACTCCTTATAAAGAGCAGAACTAGCATTAAATCCTGCTCCAGATAATGTAATGCATATGAAAAAGATTTAATGGCCCCCGTAAAATGAGCTGCTTCAATTAAATGGCTTATGCAAGCACGGTTTATAGGTAAGGATCAAAGTGGCTTGCAACAGCACTGGCTGCATTCTAGGTAAGAGTTTGCTTTCTGTACACACGGATTGTGGATATTGGCATAAATGAGATAGTTGCTGTGACCTTTTAGGGACTCTTAGATCTCAGTAAAACTACTGTGGCTCTGTCAGATGGGTAATAAACATATCATTCTCAGTTCACGTCTGGGACACAATAAACAGTAACTCAGAAACAAGTAGAAGACTATGATTCACCTTCAATATTCCGAACTCATAACAACACTGTCTGCAGGTTAGAGGAATTTGCCAAGAAGAGGAAATACCTTGAAGGACTTCCATGTTAGTAAAATTGATCTTTTTTCTAATTCTAATGATATATTACAGCACTTTGGGGCTAAATTTTAACTCCCTGTTAATTAACAGAGTTCTCCTAATCAAAGCTTGGAAAGGAGATTTTCCTTCAGCCCATTATATTACCGTGCACCTTATTAAGTGTATTTCCTGGTGGTCTAATGGTCTTCTACAATGTTATACAGACATTTCTAGTTTAAGGTACGTGGAAACCCTAACTGAAGGACAGTTTATTAATGCACTGTGTACCATAAAAAATGGAATTTGTTAACATAAAATCCTGTTTTTACCCTTGATTTCATATTAGCACCACTACAGCCTATTCGAAGGACCACCACAGCCTCCTGCAGCCTCTTTGTAGCCCTTTCTGTCTATATCAGGGGTGCCCAACCAATGGCCCGGGGGCCGCATGTGGCCTGCGGAGCCCTCTGATGTGGCCCGCGACCTCCTGCTCTGGGATGAAATACAATAGAATAGAATACTGTTATTAAAGGTACGTTTCTGGGCATATCTGTTCTGCAGTGGTTACTGGGTTGCTTTTAAATTGATTACCTGCACTGAGCCATAGACTTCTATTACCTGCGAGTTTGAGTAGAGTGGGCTGCCATCCACCCGCTTCGCTCATTGTGGCCCGCGACCGATTAGCAAGTCGTTTAAGTGGCCCCCGCTCTTCAAAAGGTTGGGCACCCCTGGTCTATATGCATGTGCTTCAGCAACTAATGCGTGTCCTTTTTCAAGGTAAATTTCCTGATGGTAATAACACTGTATATTGACAAGGCTGCTTGCAGTCTCCATTGGGAAAGCAAGCTATGGGGTGACAACAAAGGAGAACAATTGTGAGCCAGGGACAGAGCGATGGCACCCCATGGACAAGCCTTTTCATGGCAGGATTACCAGGTCATTTTTTTAATGAAAGCTTAAAGTTTTATTAATATTTGAAAATGATCTTGGAAATTGCTTTGCCATGTTAAATGAGTGTCTGAATGGGGCCCATCTTGTTTCCCACGTTAACCAATGATTCCCTGTCCTTAAATACTACACTGGAAGAATAGAAGGAAAAACCTGATATGGTACTAATGGGAATAAAAGATTTCTGTAATAAACAAAAATCAACATTACATGTCAACACAGAGTGGTACTGTGGACATATCATCGTAAACTGTGCCTCGCCCTATATTAGGTAGTGTTATTTAATAAAGAGAAAACTGACTTTCATGGCACAACAAACTCAAATACTGTTAAAATGTAAACATTTTATTATTCGTACAAAAAATTGTTAAAATTAGTATCCAGTTTACATCACATACAAAACAACTGTTGCTGGTAACCACCATTAGCCCTGGTAAAGGATGGGTCCCCACAAAAACTGGTTATATGGGTCTATGCGGGAATAAAAACCCAACTAATTGATTCATGGGCGTAACACTTAAAGGGATGATGAGGTCCACCTTAAAGTCCTGCTTGACATGTTTCACAACCAACACGCTTCTTTAGGAACTTTAGATTTAAAAATATTTGTTTTATATAGTATATAACAATATAAGAAGGCAGGTAAAGAAAGGCGGGAAGTCACCCTGGGTCCCCAAAGAGAGCATATGGGGGCGCATATAGGGTTATAAACGGTCCAAGAGATAGATACCGCCAGTCCTTAGGGATTCCTGTTGTCCGCAGAGTAGTCATCCAGCTGAGGGCCCCAGGAATCCCTAAGGAATGGCAGTATCTATCTCGTGGACCCTACATGGCAAGGTACCCTTAAGTGGTCACTGTGCACCAACGATATTCCTACGGATTTCTCTTTAAAGATGGAGTGAGAGCACTTGTGCTTTACCCTTATGGAAACTTTTATACAAGTGCATATTCTGCTGAATGGTTTTATACTTTAGTCATAAGTTCTAAGGATCCAGCTACACACCTTTGCCATTTTGAGACACCATTATAACCCTATATGTGCCCCCATATCTACTTTTTGGGGACCCAGGATGACTTTTTGCCTGACCACCTTTCTCTATCTGCCTTCTTTTATTATTATATGCTATATTAGAAAAATCCTTTTAACTCTAAATCTCCTGAAGATGTTGAGAAACATGTCAAGCAGGACTTCAAGCTGGACCTCATCATTCCTTTAAGTGGTCACCCCCGTGTATCAGTTGGTTGGGCTTTTATTCCCGCATAGACCCAAATACCCAGTTTGCGGGGCCCATCCTTTACTGGGGCTGATGGTGGTTACCAGAAGCAGTTTTTTGTTTGTGATGTAAACTGGATACTAATTTTAACTATTTTCTGTACGAACAATAAAATGTTTGCATTTTAACAGTATCTGAGTTTGTTGTGCCATTAAAGTCCATTTTCACTGTAATAAACAAGGCCAAAATGTTTACTATTTTTTATCACCAGGGCCTACGTATGCTTCATATTTTCTTGTCCGCTGTAAGCCATCTTCTTTTTCCAAGTGCTACTGTAATGCTGTGTTTCTATAATGTCTCATGAACATTTTAAATTATATTCTATCTTATCTCCCTTTGACTCTTCCATGTAGTAACAAAGACAAATGCTCCTTTTTACAGCAAGCCATATTTGTCTCTGGGAAGACGTTTTATTATTGCATCAACACTGTGGATCACCGTCATTTTGAGGCCATGCAGGATCCTTTTATCAAGGCAGACAATACATTAATACATTGGGGTTGATTTACTAAAGGCAAATAGACTGTGCACTTTGCAAGTGCAGTTGCACTAATTTTACCCAGAGAGTAATGCTGCATTCACACCTGAGCGACAAAACGCCCGACGCTTCTGCCGCTAGAGGGGAGAATTCCCGTTGCTGTCTATGGAGATGGTTCACATCTCATAGACGCCGAACGCCTGTCGCCTGAAAAAAAGTCCCGGACCCTTTTTTTCAGGCGACATTGGCGTTTGCCCATTGACAGCCATGGGAAGACTTTGAAAAAAAAATAAAAAAATTTAAAGTTTCACACTCGCGGCAAAATACGCCGCTACCGCTGAACGCGGCTGTCGCTCAGGTGTGAATGGAGTCTAAATGTTTAATTTTGTAAAGAATACCCAATCAGGTGCAAGGAAAATAAAAAATACAGCATATTTGCTTGCACATGATTGGATAATGGATATCCGTAGAGCCTTACTATATTTACTAAGCTCTAGGAAAAATGAGTGCTACTGCACTTTCAAAGTGCACAGTACTTTGGCCTTTAGTATATCCAACCCATTGTCTTTTCTGAGCAAGCATGACACACTATGGAAAGATTTTTCCAACTGCCAAACTGGACACCATTTAGAACTTCTGATCAATATACTCAGACCTGGATATACAGGTGAAACTCGAAAAATTAGAATATCGTGCAAGTTCATTTATTTCACTAATGCAACTTAAAAGGTGAAACGCATTACATGCAAAGCAAGATAGTTCAATTATGATTTGTCATAATTGTGATGATTATGGCTTAAAGGTCATGAAAACCCCAAATCCACAATCTCAGAAAATTAGAATCTTGTAAAAGGGTGCAATATTCTAGGCTCAAAATGTCCCACTCTGATCAGCTAATTAGGCCATAACACCTGCAAGGGGTTCCTGAGCCTTTAAATGGTCTCTCAGTCTGGTTCAGTAGGAATCATAATTATGGGAAAGACTGCTGACCTGTGCAGAAAACCATCATTAACACCCTCAATAAGGAGGGAAAGCCTTAAAAGGTAATTGAAAAAGAAGTTGAATGTTCCCAAAGTGCTGTATCAAAGCACATTAATAGAAAGTCATGTGGAAGGGAAAAGTGTGGAAGAAAAAGGTGCACAAGCAGCAGGGATGACCGTAGCCTGGAGAGGATTGTCAGGAAAAGGCTGTTCAAAAGTGTTGGGGACTTTCACAAGGAGTGGACTGAGGTTGGAGTCAGTGCATCAAGAGCCACCACACACAGACGGATCCTGGGCAAGGGCTTCAAATGTCGTATTCCTCTTGTCAAGCCACTCCTGAACAACAAGAAGTGTCTTACCTGGGCTAAAGAAAAACACACCTGGTCTGTTGCTCGGTGGTCCAAAGTCCTCTATTCTGATTAGAGACAATTTTGCATCTCATTTGGAAACCAAGGACCCAGAGTATGGAGGAAGAATGGAGAGACACACACTGCAAGATGCTTGAAGTCCAGTGTGAAATTTCCACAGTCTGTGTTGATTTGGGGATCCATGTCATCTGCTGGTGTTGGTCCACTGTGCTTCATTAAGTCCAGGGTCAACATAGCCTTCCTTCCGCAGACAAGCTCTATGGGGATGCTGACTTCATTTTCCAGCAGGACTTGGCACCTCCCCACACTGCCAAAAGCACCAAAACCTCATTCAATGACCTTGGGATTACTGTGCTTGATTGGCCAGAAAACTCACCTGACCTGAACTCCATAGAGAATCTATGGGGCATTGCCAAGAGAAAGATGAGACATGAGACCGAACAATGCAGAAGAGCTGAAGGCCGCTATTGAAGTATCCTGGTCTTCAGGGGTCAAGTCCTGGGGAAAAAAGTGTGGGAACTCCCACCCACGATCCACTCCCCCACCAAAAAAAAATGATACGCTCATATGCATAATTACTAAACCGCATGTTTTTGTTTTTTCTTCATTGCGGAGGTCTGCCGCAGGTTATCGTGGGATTTAGAAAGAAGCAAATTCTTTCTAAATCCCGCGATAACTCGCAGCAGACCTCCGCAATGTCTCCTGGGAACAATGACAAAAGCTCCCAGGAGACATTGCGGCATCGAGGAAGTGACGGAATACCCGCACACTACCCGATGAATCCATATACAGGAAGCGGCCAGTAACATAAAAGCATTACCAAGGTTCACCTGCCCCTGACAGTGACTCGAGCTGGGCATCGCCGCTTAGTGAAGGATTGGCTCGGGCGGCTCGGCTGCTCTAGTCCTGCAAAGGGAACTGAGTTCCTGCTGTGAAAAAAGTGCAGGGACTCCGTTCCCACGCGTTCCCGCAGGACTTGAGCCCTGCTGGTCTTCCATAACACCTCAGCAGTGCCACAGACTGATAGCTTCCATGCCACGCCACATTGAGGCAGTAATTGCTGCAAAAGGGGCCCAAACCAAGTACTGAGTACATATGCATGCTTCTACTTTTCATAGGTCCGATATTGTTCTATTTTCAATCCTTGTTTTATTGATTGCATGTAATATTCTAATTTTCAGAGATTGTGGATTTGGGGTTTTCATGAGCTGTAAGCCAAAATCATCACAATTATGACAAATCACGTCTTGAACTATCTTGCTTTGCATGTAATGAGTCTATCCCATATATTAGTTTTACCTTTTAAGTTGCACTAGTGAAATAAATGAACTTTTGCACGATATTCAAATTTTTCGAGTTTCACCTGTATAAAAAGTTAACTGTGCTGAGGAAAGCCATATTAACAACGGCAGCAAAAATCTATCTGGTAGATGGATTTTTTTTTTTACAAAAATCTTTAGAGAAAATGTTTAAATAAACATTTAACCATAGTAAAATGTATGTAAACCCCAACAATGAACTTATTTTATTTGCTTCCGTTTGGTATGGTAAATACATGATTTAAAGGATTTTGTTATATCTGTTTGATAAGTACAATAAAAAAAAATAAAAACTTTTGATCGTGTCAGAAATTCAGAGCTGTCCTGCGTTTTGTGCACCCATCCTGGGTTATATCAAGAAATCTAATACGCCCTCCTAGTTGTTATCTTGGTTTACAGAAAAAATTGTGTCTACAATGTTTTGTAAAGATGGGGACAGTGGAAGGGTATGAGTAGTTTAGGCTGGCCATAGATGATTCAAATCTGTCGGTTCAGCAGGAACGGGCTGAGATTTAAACCATGTATGGGCAGGCTGAATGTACCCAAGTTGATCGATCTATCAACTTGGTAACAACCAGCTTGACAGATTTTATATGCAGTTCTCGCTAGCGGCTGGTATAGCTGTTAGCAATAATCGCTGAGCTCTCCTGGTGGGTACAGCTCCCCCCCCCCCCCGTCGCTTCCCACTCTCCTTCTTCGGTCAACACTGGGTTAATAGGGGAATCAAGCTAATTTCTTACCTGCAACCCGCTGTTGCAGGAAAGAAATTAGTTCTATCTATGGTCGGCTTTAGCCATAGAAAATTTTGTCAAGGCTGACACCGCTCAGTCTATAATATGCTGTGTGTGGTCAGCCCACAAAAGGAATTAAGATCTGATTGCTTTTCTGACAGAACAGATCAAATTTAAAGCTTAGGGAAATGTGCTTGTATTGCTGAGATGTACTACATATGTTTTCTCTTTTTATTTTTTATTTTCCCTAAAATACACGTTAAAGCAAAACCAAACTTTCTCAATAAACATGAACTACTTTTAGTTCTTATGCTGCTAGCATTAGTATATAAATAGGAAGGTATATTATATTTAATTATTTTAAACCTTTTTTAATACATTTATTCAGTTGCTTCCAAGTTTCTGGCCTATGTCATACATCCCAGGAGTCTTCATGGGCAGTTTTTCCTTTCATCTGGAGAAGGGTTTTTCTTGGCTAAGCATGCTCTCCTGCCTGCATGCCTGAGCTAAGGGCAGATGGATTCCAGGAAGTAAATGCTACATGAATTATCTGCCCTTACTCAAGATGGTCATGGCTAAAAATGCTAGAGAGTGAATCTCAAAGTGGTTTCTCAACAAAATAAAGCATGGAGACATGAATGGATGTATGAGTTTACTTTAAATATAAAAAATGGCTTCCGCTCACCCAACGAATTAAATTCAAAACTACTAACAATTACCTACAAAGCCATCCACAATTCTGCCCCCAGCTACATCACTGACCTAGTCTCTAAATACCAACCTAATCGTTCTTCTCAAGACCTCCTACTCTCTAGCTCTCTCATCACCTGCTCCCATGCTAGTCTCCAGGACTTTTCCAGAGCCTCTCCAAGCCTATGGAACTCCTTACCCCAATCTATCCGCCTATCTCCTTCTCTATTAGCTTTTAGAGGATCATTGAAAACCCTCCTCTTCAGAGATGCCTACCCTTTCCACACCTTTTTTTTTTTTTTCTTTTTTTTTTTCCCACTCAGAGAACACTGACCGGAGACATAATCAATTTGCGTTCATACGCTGTCTCCATCCTGGTTCGCATCATGGTAGGAAGTTACTTTTTTTTTTTTTTTTTGCTTTGTTGTTATGTCTATTGACATATTAATCTTATATGGCCTCAGGATGGCAAAGTACAAAAAGTGCAAAAAAAATTTACATGGTAATAAAACCAAAGTGCCCGAGTCCGCTGACCCCCCACCCCCATACCCAAACCCACCCCTTTCTCTCCGAACCTCAGTCACTTTACATATCCGCTTTTACGAAAATGCGCTTCCTACCCTATATCATCTGCGCTAGATAACTCTGAGATAACTTATAATTGACCCAGCTCTGCCATTTCCGTTTAAATGTCTCTTCACCTTCCTCCCCCATAAACTTAAACTGTTCAATATAATAAATGTCATTTATTTTAGCAAGATAATTCTTCATAGTTGGGGTCTCGGGATCTTTCCATCGTTTAGGGATCAGGCTCTTTGCTGCATTCAGGATATGGGGTAGCAAGGATCTCATATATTGTTTACTAGACATGTTTGTCCCATGGAACAGACACACCCACGGGTTGACTGCTATTTTAATTCCTGTAATTTCCTTAATCACTGATACCACTATATGCCAGTATCTTTTGATTTTGGGGCACGTCCACCAGAGGTGTGACATGGTTCCAGGTTCCATACAACCCCTCCAGCAGAATCTGGAAGTCTCCCCTTGAAATCGATGTGCAATATCCGGGGTGATATACCATCATGATATGCATTTAAAATTCATTTCTCTCATCCCACAGTTAGTTGATGTGATATGCACCATCTTCAAAATTTTCCCAAAATCTTTATCCATATCTCCTGTTGCCAACTCGAGATATCCCATTTTTTAATATACGAAGGTAGCCCCTTATTTTTTAGTCCCAACAGTATTTTATAAATCTGTGAGATCCCACCTCTTCCGTTCGGAGCTAAGCACAGACGCTCTAGTGGGAGCAAATTTCCCTCTAGCCTGATCGGATGAGGAAGGGAGTCCACAAAATGTTTCAGTTGTAGATATCTCAGCCAGTTCAACTCAAACTTTTCTTTGTGTTCCCCAAGTTCCTGATAAGTACAAATTTTTCCGTTTTTCATTATATCCCCTAATTTTATATCAGTTTTTTTAATCCAACTCCCAGACAAACTTACTTTCCCCGGTGCAAAATAATTTGTGTCATATAGTGGTATTAGTGGGGAATTGTATCCCCAATTTTCGTTTTTGTGTACCCTCTCCCATATAGACATAGATGTCCGTGTGATCGTATATAGGTGCTCTTTTAACTGTCTAAATTGTGTCGGAACCCAAATCTCCTTCCCTAACCTTGCTTGGTTTAAACTACTTTCCAATTCAACCCACCGTTTTTCTTTATTTTCTCTAACCCATTCAACCACCCGTGTCATGTGAATGGCCATATAGTATGCTTTGATGTCTGGTAACCCCAACCCACCGTGCACCTCATCTCTGGTTAATATAGACATTCTTATACGCACTTTCTATTTCTGCCATATAAATCTGATTAATAACTTTTTTAATATTTTACCCTTTCCACACCTAACAACTGTATTTTCATTCGAGTCCATCTGATCATCTCCCAGAGCTACTACCCTTTGTTCCACTTGACCCTCCCTTCTAGATTGTAAGCTCTAACGAGCAGGGCCCTCTGATCCCTCCTGTATTGATTTGTATTGTGACTGTACTGTCTTCCCTGATGTAAAGCGCTGCGCAAACTGTTGGCGCTATATAAATCCTGTATAATAATAATAATAATAATGTATTAAATAGTGTTCTCAGTTTCTAGTGCTCAGATACAGTAGATCTGCTTTAAGCATACACTTGATTTTATTTGATATGTTGAGGGCTGTACAGCCTCAAAAATAGGTAGTCATAAAGGATAGCATAATAATAAAAAACTTGTGTAGAACATGAATAAAATCCGGCACTGTAACTATTATCTGCAACAAACTAAAATATCTGTTCGGGTCGACTGACTCTTAAAAATGGGAAACACCTTTTATAAGCCCGCTGAGAAACAATTTATGTCATATAATATAAGTTACATCAACATTCCACAATGTACAATAACAACACACAACTAAATGCCTTGTGGTTATATCTGAACATTTTCACCTACTCACTCTCTCCCTTAGAACATCATAAAGTTATTAGTGTGACTGACGTTTTATGAGTAAATGGGGATGACCTACGATTTCCCACTGATTTACTGCTTTTAAGTGCAATCCATAATAAATGAAATGAAACAAGATGAGCAAAAGTTCACAGTGTTATAAAAGATTCCACCGTCTTTCTGGAAATCTCCAAAGCTAGATGGCGTACGATACAAAATAATGTTAATATCACTCTTTCCCCAAGGAAAACGAATAGATACCTTTTTTTCAAAGAACCTCTTCCGCAATTCAGGGTCTTTAGGAGGCGTTGTTTGGCGTAACTTTTTGTACCATTTTCTTACTATGTATCCTCTCCAGCATGCTTGAATCCTGAGTAATGGAATGATAGTGACAATACAGAATAGAAATCTTGTGTAATTATGTCACGCCAGATAGAAAGATCGACATATACAGTAACTCACAGTACACCCCTCACATTTTTGTCATTTTTTTATTATATCTTTTCATGTAGAAATTACACTTTGCTACAATGTAAAGTAGTGAGTGTACAGCTTGTATAACAGTGTAAATTTGCTGTCCCCCAAAATAACTCAACACACAGCCATTAATGTATAAACCACTGGCAACAAAAGTTAGTATGCGTAAAAATGTCCACATTGGGCCCAAAGTGTCAATATTTTGTGTGGCCACTGGCCACCATTATTTTCCAGCACTGCCTTAACCCTCTTGGGCATGGAGTTCACCAGAGCTTCACAGGTGTCCTCTTCCACTCCTCCATGACGACATCACAGAGCTGGTGGATGTTAGAGACCTTGCACTCTTCCATCTTGCGTTTGAAGATGTCCCACAGATGCTCAATAGGGTTTAGGTCTGGAGACATGCTTGGCCACTCCATTACCTTTACCCTCAGTTTCTTTAGCAAGGCAGTGGTAATCTTGAAAGTGTGTTTGGGTCATTATCATGTTGGAATACTGCCCTGCGGCCCAGTTTCCGAAGAGGGTGGTCATGCTCTGCTTCAGTATGTCACAGTACATACCGTATTTATCGGCGTATACTGCGCACCTTTTTCCCCTTAAAATCAGGGGAAAGACGTGGGTGCGCGATATACGCCGATACCCGCTTCCCGCGCTGTGTTTGAACCGGCCACCGACATATACCAAGCGCAGTACACTCGGGTACACTCAGCCAGGCTCGGCTCCGCTCGCGGTCACGCCCTGTGCCGCCTCCTAGCCTTTATGCGAGAGGAGCCGAGTGTGGCCGAGTGTACTGCGCTCGGTATATGTTGGCGGCGGCGTTCAAACACAGCATGGGAAGCCGGGATCGGCTCAACAACAGCGCGGGAGAAGCAGGGAGGACACCACCAGGGCCACAGACGGACGCCGGACCGGAGAAGGCCGCCGATGGACGCCGGACAAGACACCAAAACTGTCAGTAATTCAATTTTTCCAGGAATTTGCCTTCTACATTAGGGGTGAGCGCTATACGCCGGTGCGCGCTATAGGCAGATAAATACGGTAGTTACATAGTTAGTCAGGTTGAAAAAAGACACAAGTCCATCTAGTTCAACCATTAAAAAAATCCAGAGTTTGTCTTTGGGAAATAAACGTAGGAGTGCTGCCAGCATGTTGGCATTCATGGTTCCCTCAATGAACTGTAGCTCCCCAGTGCCGGCAGCACTCATGCAGCCCCAGACCATGACACTCCCACCACCATGCTTGACTGTAGGCAAGACACACTTGTCTTTGTACTCCTCACCTGGTTGCCGCCACACACGCTTGACACCATCTGAACCAAATACGTTTATCTTGGTCTCATCAGACCACAAGACATGGTTCCAGTAATCCATATTCTTAGTCTGCCTGTCTTCAGCAAACTGTTTGCAGGCTTTCTTGTGCATCATCTGTAGAAGAGGCTTCCTTCTGGGAAGACAGCCATGCAGACCAATTTGATGCAATGTGCGGTGTATGGTCTGAGCACTGACAGGCTGACCCCCCCCCCCCCCCCACCCCTTTAACCTCTGCAGCAATGCTGGCATCACTCATACGTCTATTTTCCAAAGACAACCTCTGGATATGACGCTAAGCACATGCACTCAACTCCTTTGGTCGACCATGGCGAGGCCTTGTTCTGAGTGGAAACTGTTATATCCTCTGAGTTGTGAGGGAGACAAGACTCTGGGCTGGAACAATGGATGTTTATTCAGTACATGCTGTACACTGGAACATGCATCTCAGGACATTACATATCTGTCTGCTTCCTACATGTGGTCTCTCTAAGATGGCTACTATACCCCTTGACCCTTGTCATCACTGCTGGGTGGAGCCAGCCTTAAAGTGCCAGTACATGTGAAACCCTTCAGGTATAACACCTTCCATCCATCCCTAAAAAAAAAAAAAAAAAAAAAACACAACAAAACAATAACAGGCACAAAACATTAACTGATAGCTGTCCAATAACAGTCCTCCAAACACAGGAGAATTATGGGACTTCAAGCTTCCAGGAACAGTTGCGGGGTTAATATGTCATCTGATCACTTCCGTCGGCCCCGTCGAAAGTCTCGTAACCGCTCTTGCAACTGAAACCGGTCAGGAGGGCGACAGTGTCGTTGAGGCCGGGCATCCAGCGATTCGGGACCGGAGGATACTGGGCTGGCCGGAATGGGTACCGGCGGGGCCAAGAAGGGATCCCCCAGCTCAGAGGGTAAACAGACCTCCGGACCAGAGCTGGAGGGCTCTGTTGGAGACGAGTTCAAAAGTTCAGAGTCCCCCCAATCATCAGTCTCTGTGCATCCTGATTCGCTGGGAGCAGATCCTTGAGACACTGGTGGTTCAGCTGGCATCAGGGATTCGGGCAGTTGAGAACGAGGACGCAGTTGGTCCGCATGACGTCTGCAAATGGAACCATCTTCCAGGCGGACCTTGTACATCTTGGGTCCCAAAGTCTCTGCAATGACAGCAGGAAGCCAACGGGTGTTGGAAGCCCCATAAGATCGGGCCCATACCTTTTGTTGGGCTGTGAATCGGGGGAGCTCGTTGTGTTTGACCATTTTGTCTTGGGACTGTAGTACATGTTCCTGGACTGTTTGAGGGCGGAGCATATCCAAAACAGTCCATGGCTGCCGCCCCAGAAGGAGTTCTGCTGGAGTTTTCCCAGTGGTTGCATGTGGTGTGTTTCTGTAAGCAGAAAGGAAGGAGTCCAGCTGCTGGGGTGACAGGGACTGTTGTTTACTTGCAGCCACTGTAGCTTTGAAGTAGCGTTTAAAAGTCTGCACAAACCGCTCTGCTTGACCATTTGTAGCCGGGTGGTAAGGTGCGGTCAACTTGTGCTTGATGTTGTGGGCAGTCAGGAAATGCTGAAACTCCTGACTGGTGAATTGTGCACCGTTGTCTGTGACGATTTCTCTGGGGTATCCAAACGTAGCAGCGAGATGTAACAGTATGGAAACCGTTGCCTTAGTCGTTGGCTGAGTAACAGGAATGACCTCAGGCCACTTTGAATGGGCGTCCACTATGATCAAGAAGGTGTGTCCTCTGATCGGGCCAGCAAAGTCCAAGTGTAGGCGAAACCAAGGAACAGTGGGCCAAGTCCAGGGCTGGACGCACCCTCGAGGAGGGTCTCTTGCCGTTTGTGCACATCCAGCACAAGCATTCACATATGTTGTGATATCTGAGTCTAGGTTTGGCCACCACACATAGCCTCTGGCCTTTTGTTTCATACGTGTGCTCCCGGGATGACCAGTATGTAGCAAGTCCAGAATGTGTCTCCGGAGGGTCTGTGGAATGATCACTCGGTCTCCCCATAAAACACAGTTGCCAGCCACAGTTAATTCCATACGCCTACGGAAATAAGGTTCATACTCCTGTGTGACAGTTGCAGGCCAACCGGAACGTACCCAGGAGAGTATGGTTTTCAGAAAGGTATCCTTGGTTGTATGGGCTGCTATCTCCCCAGAAGACAAGAAGGACAGGCTGGTGTAACGACAACTCTTGACCGGTGGAGAAGAGTCCATGGACCTCCCTGTCAGTCGGGACATATCGTCCGCATTAGCATTGGCATCATGACCACGATACTGAATTTTGTAGCTGTATGCCCCCAAGAATAGGGCATAGCGTTGGAGGCGGGCCGCAGTAGTCTGGGAGATGCCTTTGTCAGGGCTAAAGATCTGAAGGAGTGGTTTATGGTCCGTCAGTATGGTGAATTCCCTACCATACAGGTAAAGATGAAACTTCTTAATTGCCCATATCAGCGCAAGAGCCTCTTTGTCAATGCGTGAGTAATTGCTTTCTGCTTTTGTCAAAGACCTGGAGGCAAATGCCACTGGTTTTTCTGACCCATCTGGTAAGATGTGAGATAGTACCGCCCCCAGACCATAGGGTGAGGCATCACAAGCCAAGGTGAGAGGCTTCTGGAGGTCATAGTGCACGAGCATGCGTGACGCCAACAGCTTCCGCTTAGAAACTTCAAAAGCACGTTGGCATGCAGCCGACCAGTCCCATCTGGAGTGTTTCTCCAAAAGCTTGTTCAACGGAAACAAGGTGTGTGCCAGATCTGGCAGGAATTTGTGGTAATAGTTCAGCAAGCCAAGGTATGATCGCAGCTGCTGGACGTTGGTTGGGGCTGGAGCTTTGACTAAAGCATCAACCTTGGCTTCCGTGGTGTGTATACCTTCTGCATCCACAAGGTGGCCACAAAACTCCAATTTAGGCACCATGAATTGGCATTTTGCTAAGTTCACTTTCAGACCCTGTTCTTGGAGTCTCGTCAACACAAGCTCCACATTCTGCTTGTGTTCCTGGTCGGTCCGACCTGTAATGAGCATGTCATCTAGCAGGCACTGAGTGAAAGGAATGTCCGCCAAAATCTCGTCCATTTTTCGTTGCCAAATGGCTGGGGCAGAGGCTACCCCAAACACCATCCGATTATATTGATACAGTCCCTTGTGGGTGTTGATGGTCAGAAACTTGCGGGAAGAAGGATGGACCTCAAACTGTAAATATGCTTGTTTGAGATCAAGCTTGGTGAACTTTTGACCTCCTGCAAGAGAGGCAAAAATGTCATCTACTCTGGGTAGGGGATACTGGTCTATTTCCAGTTGAGAGTTCAGTGCCATGCGGAAATCGCCACAAATGCGCAAGTCCCCATTCGATTTCTTTACCGGTACAACTGGTGATGCCCACTCGCTGTGCTCTACCTTTGAGATGACACCTTGTTCCTCCAGCCGACTTAGTTCTGCTTCCACACCTGCTCGGAGTGCAAAAGGTACTGTCCGAGCTTTGAAGAACTTAGGCTGAGCGTTGGGTTTCAGCTTGAGTCTCACACAGTCATGCTTTATTTTTCCCAACTGGTCATCAAAAATCTTTGGGAACCGCTGCTTCAGGGACACCACCCATCCCTCATTATCTCCTAATGGAATGGTAACGGTGTTACAGGGACTTATGGCGATGTCTGGCATACCAAAGTGAGCAATCCAGTCTCTCCCGAATAGAGGGGGTCCCCCATTTTCTAGGATATATAATGGCAGTCTCTTTGTCTGACCCTTGTACAATACTTTTACTTTTGCGTAACCCAGTGGGTGGAGTATCTGCTTTGAGTATGTCTGCAGTTTGATTGGTGTTGGGCGGACAGTTTTTCGGGTCTGAAGTTGTCTCCATTGTTTCTGGGTGATAACTGAAACTGCTGCTCCTGTGTCTACATCCATCCTGAGATTCTTTCCCTCAACGGTTACATCTATAGTCATTGCGGAGGGTGCTGAATGCATATGATGTATGTCTAACCTGTGGAGCACAGCCTCATCCTCTGACTCAGATGATGATGTATATCTTCCCACCATATATGTCTTAGTCTTGGGGTTCAGAGGTTGTTTATCTCGCACCTTCTTGCTACGGCAAACTCGTTTCAGATGGCCGGTCCTACCGCAATTATGACAGGTCTGATCCTTAAACCGGCAGACTTTGTAATCATGGTCTGTATTCCCACAACGGTAGCAAGCTGACTCCCGGCTTGGTGGGGGTCTGTATTTCCAGTTTGCAGCAGTTGGTTTGACTGCTGTTCTGAAAACTTCCTGCTTCACCTCTTCCCTTCTGCTCTGGGGGTTCAATTCCTCTGTATCTTTCACAGCCATTTCCATCACTGAAGCTATCTCAATTGCCTTTGTAAGGGTAAGGTCTTTCTCTGTTAACAGTCTCTTTTGTGTTGACTCACAATTCAGTCCCATGACAAACTTATCTCTCAGTGCAGTAGGTAGGTAGTCCCCAAAAGAACAGGTCGAGGCTAGTCTGCGAAGGGCGAGCACATAAACTTTAATCTCTTCACCTGTCTGTTGCTGCCTCTGATAGAAGCGAAATCTTTCTGCAATCTCTAATGGTTTAGGCTGGAAGTGATCCTCTAGCAGTGTCAGCAGCTCTGCCAATGTCTTAGCTGCAGGTTTTACAGGGGAAAGCAGATCTCTAAGAGTGTCATATGTCTTGGCCCCAACCACTGTCAGAAACACTGCTACTTGCCTGTTGTCTGGGATGTCATTTGCACTGAAATACTGTTCCAGCCTCTCAACCCAGGAAGTCCAGGATGTCTGTTCTCCATCAAACTCACTTAATGTCCCGATTAATGACATTTTCCTGCTGGGATCTGTGATTGCTTTTATCCAGGTGACAATCCACAATGTCTTTGTCTCTCTCTCAGACTGATAGACACTTTGTAAATCCCATCCTCGTCGCCACTGTTATATCCTCTGAGTTGTGAGGGAGACAAGACTCTGGGCTGGAACAATGGATGTTTATTCAGTACATGCTGTACACTGGAACATGCATCTCAGGACATTACATATCTGTCTGCTTCCTACATGTGGTCTCTCTAAGATGGCTACTATACCCCTTGACCCTTGTCATCACTGCTGGGTGGAGCCAGCCTTAAAGTGCCAGTACATGTGAAACCCTTCAGGTATAACAGAAACTGTCCTGTAAAATGGCTGTGTGGTCTTGGCCACTGTGCTGCAGCTCAGTTGCAGGGTCTTGGCAATCTTCTTATAGCCTAGGCCATCTTTATGTAGAGCAACAATTCTTTTTTTAAGATCCTCAGAGAGTTCCACGTTGAACTTCCAGTGACCAGTATGAGAGAGTGAGAGCGATAACACCAAAATGTAATACACCTACTCCCCATTCACACATGAGACCTTATAACACTAATAAGTCACATGACACCAGGGAGTGAAAATGGCCAATTGGGCCATTTTCACTTAGGGGTATACTCACTTTTGTTGCCAGCGGTTTAGACATTAATAGCTGCGTCTTGAGTTATTTTGAGGGGACAGCAAATTTACACTGTTATACAAGCTGTACACTCACTACTTTACATTGTAGCAAAGTGTAATTTCTCCAGTGTTGTCACATGAAAAGATATAATAAAATATTCACAAAAATGTGAGGGGTGTACTTACTTTTGTGAGATACTGTAGATTAGAATGGTATTACTGGCAGAAAGAAGACAATCGATAAAAGACTGACATCATTTTGGAGGTAATATTCACAAGGGAGGATGCCGTTGTTGGTGTCTTAAGCCTCGTACACACGTCCGAGGAACTCGACAGGCGAAACACATCGTTTTGCTCGTCGAGTTCCTTGTGAAGCCGCCGAGGATCTCGGCGAGCCAAATTTTCCCATTCCCGTCGAGGAAAAAGAAGACCTGCTTTCTTTTTGGCCCGACAAAATCCTCGATGGCTTCCTCGTGAAAAGTGTACATACGACCGGTTTCCTCGGCAAAAAAAAAAAAA
This sequence comes from Rana temporaria, assembly GCF_905171775.1. NCBI lineage: Eukaryota > Metazoa > Chordata > Amphibia > Anura > Ranidae > Rana > Rana temporaria. The sequence continues at coordinate 72,727,368 of NC_053493.1, forward strand.
ACCCAGCAAGCTTCTTGCTGGTTTTTGCCGAGAAACTCGGTCGTGTGTACGAGGCTTAATGGGGTAAAGCCAAGTCAATACAGACAATCCAAAATGGGGCAGCTTTTATGTGCCTATTGCAATCCTAATCAACATTAATCAAAGGGATGGGGGGGGGGATTAGTCAAGCTGCTTTCTCAGGCTGGCCATAAACAGGAAAAAAATTAACAGATTCCTCCATGTACACAAGCGTTAATCGAAGAAAAGTTTTCCAACAAACTGGTTCGAGAAAATTTGATCGTTAGACCGACTTCTCTGGAACTGGGGACGGCCGTAGATGCATCGGAATTCAGCTGGTCTCTGCTGAACCGGCCACATTTTTATCTATCTTTGGACAGCTTTATTCATTCTGCCTTAATCAATTTCATCTGTGAAAGAGCGCTTTGTAAAATCTGTCCACATTAATCCCTGGCCCTAAAAGAGCTTACAAGCAAACATTCCTATCACATACAAGCCCCAGTTTAGGAACATAAGGAATCTATGCAGACAGCGTGCCTATTGGGAACTGAACCCAACCCATTGGTGCTAATTGTTGAATAAAAGAACGCTATCTTTAAGGGAAAATTCACACAACGGAAACCTGCCAGAGCGAATTCACCACTCCAGCAGCTCTTCGCTGTCAGATGGTAGGGGGCAGTGTGGCGCATCACACAACTCTCTTTTTGTTAAATTTTTGTTTTGTGTAAACTTTATTTGAAGTGTACAAACTTTATTTGAAGTGTATCCTTGTGGTGACAAGCGTTTTACAATGCAGTAAAATGCCTGTCACCACAGTATGTGTGAATTCACCCTTATTGTGTCTTACAAGTAATCAGATAGAGGATAATGTTATCAATTTGAAGGTGTTTTACACAGATCACATTGCCACATTACATTACCTGGTAGCACATTTCACTCTGAATAGTCGAGCTCCATCATGTATCACTCTTGTCTGATAGTGATTCTTTCTGCACATTGGACACATCTTCCTGCCAGCAAACCTCTCATAGGCTTCCAAACATACCTGCAAAGAAACACATACATGCAATATACCAGACACACATGTTAGAAGTCTGATTGTGTAAGCTCATTCAGATTTACTAACTTCTATTCAGTACAACAGCCTTCCCGATTGCATAGAATTGTAATAGACTGTTTAGACCCTTGCATTATATAATGGTGAGCAAATCCACATCAATCACCTCCAATATGTATGGCCAGCTTTTGAGAGTAGGCAATCCTATGCAACAAATGGTTAAAGTGGATGTAAACCCACTCTCATTATTTCTAAACTACTGCCATAGTGGTTATCTATAAGGATATAGATGCCTCCTGCATGTATCCTTACCTGTCAAATGTTTCCCCAGTGTCTGTTATAAGAACTGAAAAAGTGCAGATTCTGTGGGTGGATCTGTTGTCTGGAGCTCGTGGGTGGAGTTGTGATGTCAGTAGACTCTCCGCCTACCTCTACATTCCCCTTGTCAACATGCATTTTTTTTAGGTATTTCTTACACTGAATTCTGCTATGATCACTGACATCCAGTCAAAATTCAGAAAAGTAACCACATGACTTCAGAAAAGGAGTGGGGGTGGGAATTAAAAAATAGTGCCTGTCTCCAGACTAGTGCATGAGATATGTAAATAACCTGTCACTCACAGCAAGGGGGCGGAACGGACTAAGGTTTTTCTCTGTAAGTCTGTTTTATTTCACTGAACAATAAAAGAGGATTGCTCATAGCTGGATTAACTCTGTGTGGCAAGACTGGGCACAGATGATAGGAAATCTTATACTCTACATTGTGACATAAAAAAATCGGGTTTACATCCACTTTAAAGGTATCAGGCATAAAATACAAAAACTCTTTTTGAAGATTAGAGATCAATTATATGGTCAGAGATATGTATGTGCTTTATTTGTTTATATCTACTTAAAGCCAAACTCCAGGATATTAGCAACACCCCCCAACTATCCACTATGAACCGGTAAGAAAATGAAAATTTTACTTAATCAAAGCCCTGGTCACATGGTGATCCTTCTCTCCTCTTCTGCTTACTTCCTAGGGTCTATCTATGGGTGTCCACATCACTGCCTGTCTTTGATATGCTCACCTCCTATTGGTGGAGGCATCACTTCCAACAGCCGGGTCCTCTCTCATAGGCTCCAAAAGCAGGAGAATTCAGGAGGTGGTAAAAGGACCAATGCCCAGAAAGATAACGAGCAGGAAAAAGTGCCCAGTCCCCATGGCAGGAAGTTAGTATTGCTCATAGAGGAGATTGATCAGAAAATAAATTGATCATTTATCAAAGCGTGTATGGCCACCATTAGAGGGTTGTCACAGGAACAGGTTTCCCATTCGGAGGATTTCCCAATACTTTCTTTCTGACAAAGGTCACCAACACAAATGGGTGGGTAACCCTCCCCAGTGGGCACACATACAGAGGTAAAAACTTGCCAGGGGCTCTACTTCTCTCTCTCATAACTTAAAAAAGAAAGAAAAAGCCTTTGGAAAACAAAATCTATTTAAAATGAACTGGCTAAAATAAAGTTCCCAGTGATCCAGGACTGCGGTATTAATGCACCATTACAATTATAATATTCCTCTTACCCTGTGAAATACATGGGAGCAGGAAAGCAGCACCTGTAAAGGAAACAACATTATGATAAAATGGTAAAGTGAAAATCGAGGGTAAAATAGATGAAAAAGTAAAATAGCGGAGGTTCTGAATTCTGGACTTTACCTGTGGATGCAGTTCAAACTCTTCTTTACATATGGAACAGGGTTGTAAAGAGTCACCTTGCTCCACAGATCTCTGCTTTGCTTTCTTCCATTCATCATCAGTTAATGGTTTTGCTGGAGCTTCTACAATGCCGAGTCTCTGGGCTACACACAAACAGGATGAGATTTGGAAGAAATAATTTAATGGGCGTTTGTTGTACCTCAGTCTTTAATATTTAATATATCACAAGGTATATTGTCTACTGTCCATGTGTAACGTTTCTATTAGCATAATAATGTGCTCTGTCTTCTGAGTTTGTTCCCCGTCCAGATTATGGGCATGCAGACCCCGTCTCACCTTTTCTGCCAGGTGCTAGATGCTGATTTCTGATTGGTTGCTATGAACTTAATTGTTACTCTTTTATTTCACCATAATAATGTAATAACGTAACATAATACAGTATAATGACTGTGCATCTTAGGCCTCATTCACACGACTATCTGTTTGGGTCCGCCTGTCAGTTTTGATGGCGGACCTGAACGGCCGCTCCATGCATCCCTATGGATCGTCGGATATCAGCGGAGACATGTCCGCTGACATCCGACTCAATCCGATCCGCTAAAAACAGACGTATGGGGGCCACGTCCCCATCCGTCAATGCGGATCGGATCGGGTAAGATCTGATGAAAACGGACATGCTGTCAATTTTCATCAGATCACTCCATAGGAGACAGCGGTGCCCGACAAGCCCCTCCCTGCTCAGTGAGCAGAGAGGAGCTTGTCATCCGTCGGCTCAGCGGAGATCCTTAGTTGTATTAACCATCGCCACACTGGAAGATTACAGATGCGGGGGTGGGAGAGGGAGGCATGGACCAAGGAGGATTTCTGCTAGGGACAAGGGACACAGCCTACTCAATGTAAGTTATGTCCCTTGTGCTGATTTTTCTGGGGGGGTTTTCTTTTAATTTCAGCTACATTTAGGCTTTAATTCTAAGGCTGGGTTCACACCATTGCGAATTGGATGCGGTTTCCCTGCATCCAATTTGCAATAGAAGGAGATTTTGGCCGGCTCTCTATGGAGCCAGTTAACATATTTCTGCTGCAAATTTTCACACGAGGAGTGTGCGTCTTCTGGTCCGTTTCAGGTCCGAATATAGCCAAAAATTCGAGATAAAATCGGACCTGAAATGGTGAACCAGGACGCACCGGACCCCTACTGGGAGCCGCATGCGGCGATGGTGTGAACCCAGCCTTAACCTAATCCATAACCCCCTAATCCTGAGATTAACTGACATCAATGCATAATAAACAACCATCAACTAAACTAATGACTGACATTCGCCTTGCACCAAAAGTATCAGGACCTAATCCTAACCGTCCAATGTCAAGAAATACCAGCTTCAAAACTGCGGCACATTCTGTGTCTGAGGGACATAAGCCTAAGATTTTGGTGGACTGACCCTTTAATGTGTTCAGTAATGGATGAAAATTGACACAATGCCTAATTCATAACTAGACTGTAATTTTAATTTTATTTGTCTTGGCTAACCTTGTATGCAGAAGTAATTACTTTTATGCTTTACCGCTGACACCTGTAGTGACTGAATGCACTGACAGTTACATGGTGTTCAGAATACAACTACAGGGCACTTCCCATAAGTACTCTTTTGTCCTGTCAATCATTACAATGGATGAAGACATCAAACCCGCAATCAATCAGTCACATTGAGAGCGTCATGAATTAACTCATTCAAGAAGAAATTTAACTGAACTAACACCCTTTATGGAAACTACACTGCTGCTAATGTATAAAATCAAATGTTAGAATATTCCTCTAAAAAATTTCAAAGTGCCTATTTATTTTTTTATTGAGAAGCCAACTTACCAGTTAAAGGAGGATTTTTTAAATCTGCAGCTGTTGTTCATTAGATGAATACTTGGCGATCAGGGCCGCCATCAGGAATTTTGGGGCTACTACCTATGCACTACCTGTGTTTGGATTATTATCCCTGTGTGCTACTTTATGCAAATAGCATGGCATAGCTAAGTACAACCGTCTTCACCCATTCATGTCTATGGGCGGCTGTCCACAGCTTCAGGACATCCTGAGCACCAGAAATAACCAGCTTATTTACACTGCAAGGACAAATGCACCCATGTGTATGAAACCCTACTGGCACTACATAAATATGAATGCAGGATGGAAAAGGACCTGAAGGTCCTGGTAGATGATAGGCTCAGCAATGGCATGCAATGCCAAGCTGCTGCTAACAAAGCATACAGAATATTGGCATGCAAAAAATAGGGGTCAACTCCAGAGATAAAACAATAATTCTCCCGCTGTACAAGACTCTGGTCCAGCCGCACCTGGAGTATGCTGTCTAGTTCTGGACATCAGTCCTCAGGAAGGATGAAATGGAGCGAGCACAAAGAAGGGCAAAAAAGCTAACAAAGGGTCTGGAGGATGTTAGTTATGAGGAAAGGTTGTGAACACTGAACTTATCCTCTCTGGAGAAGAGACGCTTGAGAGGGGATATGATTTTGATTCACAAATACCATACTAGTGACTCCACAATAGGGATAAAACTTTTTTGCGGAAGGGAGTTTAACAAAACACGTGGCCACAGATTAAAATTAGCTTTCTTCTCATGGAAAATACAGATCCAAACTTCAGTTTGGTTGAAAGACAGCTAGTCAACCCAAAACTGGCAATTGAATTATTGGTAGCAGCCTAAAAATACCATCACCTGCAAGTTTCCAGTATCTCTCAGAGACTGTTAGAAGAAAAGAGGTTTAACCTTAAACTACGTAGAGGGTTCTTTACTGTAAGAGCGGCAATGATGTGGAATTCCCTTCCACAGGCGGTGATCTCAGCAGGGGGCCGTTTCAAAAAACGATTAGATAAGCACCTGAAGGACCACAACATACAGGAATATACAAGGTAATACTGACATATAATCACACACATAGGTTGGACTTGATGGACTTGTGTCTTTTTTCAACCTCACCTACTATGTAACTATATACCACTCTATTTTAAAAGCTGGGCTATTTGTACTGGATCCATCCCTTGCTTCTTATCAGCTGTTGCTGGCAGTCAATCATCAGCTATATGCAGCCTCCACATACATACTTATTTCTGCTATTTATATCTGACAGGTTTATTGCTGACATTTGGGGCTGTGAGAGAAGAGAGAGGTGCACAGAGCAGCTATGGCCGCCCCTCCCCTCTGCTGTCCATTAAGAGAAGCCTTTGTATTTTAAGAATATATTCACATAATACAAAGGCTTCTGTGATTGGGCAGGAGGAGAAGAGGGTCAGACATGGTAGCTGCACTGACTCTAATGTTGAAGATGTTTAGACCTGAAGCATCAGTGTCAGGCTCCCAGAAATTCAGTGATAGCCATTTTCTGGGACTGTAGTAAGACTGTCAGATTTAAATTATAGAGATAAGCCCAGAGATGTCATGCACCTCCTTTGACCTAACTGTGCCTTCACTTTTACAAAGACACTGAAATCCTGGAATTCAGTTTTAACTTCCTGCAATTCCTTGCCAGAGAAAAAAATATTATGTTGTATATATGTTTTCATTGATGTTGTCTCTTAGCTTTCGGCTACAAAGAGGTAACTTGGCAGGTAAAGGTGTTTAAACCCTTACTGGGCCTCTAGCCTAATGCCGCGTACACATAATCGGAAATTCCGACAAGAAAAACTTGGGTTTTTTTCCGACTGAATTTTGTCTCAAACTTGAGTTGCATACACAAGGTCACACAAAATTTAGACCGTCAAGAATGCCGACAAGAACTTTTCCCGTCGGAAAATTTGAGAACCATCTCTCAAATTTTTGCTGTCGGAAATTCCGACAGAAAAAGTCTGATGGGGCTTACACACGGTCGGAATTTTTCTGACCAAAAGCTCACATCGAACTTTTCTTGTCGGAAATTCCAAACGTGTGTACGTGGCATTAGAGACAAATTTTGACCTCAATTATTTGTGTATTTCCTGCAAACACCCATGGAGTCAGAGAGTGTGAGTCTCAGACAGTAAAGCAACCATATTACATGGGGAGATGCTAACAAAACTAAACTGTCTGATTGTCTGCACAGAGAAAGAAAAGAATTTACAGACAGTCAGTAGCAGTTGAACAGTTTTTATGATAAATGAAAACATCCGTGTCTGTAGTGATTTCTATAAACCTCTGCCCAGACAGGTACATTCACAAAGCTTGATGTTCTTTTGAAATTTACTTTTTGTTAAGAAATTAAGTTGTCATCATTTTTCAAAGTCTAAGCAATGGTACCAGAAACACTAAAACTTTACAAAGAAAATCTTTCTTGGTGGGACATTAATATGTTAATGTAAAGCTTTTCTTGCTTTTAACAGGGTTTTGCCAGTATATTGAATAATAAGACACCTATCACATACAGCCTCACTTGGGTTAAGACAAGGATAAGTAATGCCGCGTACAGACGGTCGTTTTTTGTGATGAAACAAAATGACGTTTTATTGATGAAAAAAAATGACGTTTTTGAAACGTCATTTTCAAAAACGACGTTGCCTACACACCATCGTTTTTCAAAATGCTCTAGCAAAGCGTGGTTACGTTCAGCACGTACGACGGCACTCTGTTCCATTGAAGCTCACTTCATAACTTGCTTCTGAGCATGCGCGGGTTTAAAAACGTCGTTTTCAACATCGTTTTGCCCACACACTATCATTTTAATTGACACAAAAAACGACGTTTTGAAAAACGACACAAAAAATTTGAGCATGTTCGAATTTTTTTTTGTCGTTTTTCAGAAGACATAAAACAACGTTTTCCCACGGTCATTTTAAATGATGTTTTCAAAAACGTTGTTTTTTTTCATCACAAAAAAACGACCGTCTGTACGCGGCATGAGGTTCCTCTGCTAGGTCCTCACTACTTTTAACATACACAGTGGAATGATTCCCCCCCCCCCCCCCCCCGTCATGATTAGGACCTGCTCAATCAAAAGCCAGATTTCAATTTGCCCAATCAGGGCTTAGAATGTACTATGCAGCATGCAGTGCATTGTGGGGCGCTCAGCGGGCAAACATCCTACTGAACACCCGGCAAATTCAGGTGTTCGCCAGACAGGCGAACAGGTGATGTTTGGGCGGAACTTTTGCAAAATTTCAGGAAAAGTCCTATGCAGGCCATCCAGGTGGAGTGGTCTCCCACCCTCCATGACACCAAATGGTGTGCCATTCTTCCTGACCACCTATGCTGGAGCATGTTTAAATCCTAATGAAGGCAGGATCGTTTTCTTTTCCCACTAGCCACCAATGCTGGGGAACTTTTCCCTTCTACAGAACAATGACACCGGAATATTTTTCCTTTCACTGACCAACAATGCTGGCCACTTTTTTCCCCATCTATGCTGGGGCACTTTTCCTTGTAATGACTACTGACAATGGGGTATTTTTTTTCCTTCCATTGACCACTAACGTTGGGATGTTTTATCCTTCCACTGACCACCAGTATTGGGGCATTTTCCACTGATAAACTGATCTGAGGCATTTTCCCTCCTCATGACTAATAACTCTTGGGCGTTTTGTACTACCACTGACCACTGATGCTGGGATATTTTTTACTTCCACTGATCTAGGGTTCGTTTTCCTTCCATTGTACTGACCACTGATACTGAAATCTTATATTCTTATGCTAACTATTGATGTTGGGACATTTTTTCCTCTCACTTATGCCGCGTACACACGATGGAAAAAGTCTGACGGAATTTTTTTCATCGGATATTTCCATGTGTATGCCCCATCAGACTTTTTCCGTCGGAAATTCTGACGGACAGAGGCCGCGTACACACGTTTGAGAAACTCAATGGGCAAAACACATCGTTTTCCCCGTGGAGTTCCTTGTTCGGCTGTCAAAAAACTCGTCGAGCCAACTGTTCCCATTGCCCAACGAGGAAATAGAGAACATGCTCTCTTTTTGGCTCAACGACGGGTTTCTCTGCGAAAAGTGTACACACGACCGGTTTTCTCAGCAGAATACGTCTCCCATCGAGTTTCTTGCTGAATTCTGCCGAGAAAACCGGTCGTGTGTACGCGGCCTTAGAAAGAGAACATGTTCTCTTTTTTTCGAAAATTCCGTTCGTCTGTATGGAATTCCGATGGAGAAAAAGCACTCATGCTCGCAAACAATTCGAAGCATGCTCGGAAGCATTGAACTTCATTATTCTAGGCTCTTCGTAGTGTTGTACGTTACCGCGTTTTCAGAATTTGGTGTGTCCATGTGTATGCAAGACAGTTTGAGCACAATTCCGTCGGAAAAACCCATTGGAGTTTTTTTCCGACGGGAAATCCGATCGTGTGTACGGGGGATTAGGCTTGAAAATTTTCTCTCTCACTGTAACAACCCATATTTTCATAAGCACCAGTGCACACACTTTTGCTAGTCATTCATAACCCAAAAACTATGCATCACAAACATTTGAAATTTCTCCATTTTGCATCATGAAATATTGACTTGCCTAAAGTTAGCGGTGGTCCAGAAGGGTCAAGCACATACTCCTCCTCTGTCCTATTCGGTGTAACTTTGTCTGCATGTTTCCTCCTGATTCCAGTATCTACAACAGCTTTCATTTGCCTTCTATTCACAAGTCTGGAACCTCTAATGCTGCTGACTCCTTTACATGGATCCACTAAAGAGAGGTGCTGCAGCTGGAGATTTTTCAGTATGTGATCTTGCAAAGCCACAGCAGTAAGAATTACCGGCTGCTGATTTCCATTGACATTCTAGAATATAACAATAAAGGAACAGTATATGTAAATATACTAATGCAAAAGCACCTGTATATAAAATAAATATGTCATAACTACAGTAAAGTATTTTCTTTGATTAAAAAATCTATTTTTGATGTCTGTCTGAAGCCTTGTACACACGACCGAGGAACTCGACGGGCGAAACACATCGTTTTCCTTGTCGAGTTCCTTGTTAGGCTGTCGAGGAACTCGACAAGGCAAGTTTCTCCATTCCCGTCAAGGAAATAGAGAACTTGCTCTCTTTTTGGCTCGTCGAGTTTCTCGACAGTTTCCTTGACGAAAATGTACACACGACTGGTTTCCTCGGCAAAAAAATATCTCCCAGCAAGTTTCTTGCTGTTTTTTGCCGAGAAACTCGGTCGTGTGTACGAGGCTTTAGACTAACTGGCACATCTATCTAAAGGCCTGATTTATTAGACATTTGTTACAGGTACTTAACAGTACCCAGGGGTGGATTTACTAAAGGCAAATAGAGCCTTTAGTAAAAGAGCCTTTGTCAAGTGCAGTTGCACTCCGCAAAAGTAGTTGCTCCAGAGCTTAGTAAATGAGCAGAAGCTCTGCTGACTTCCATCATCCAATTATATGCAAGCAAAAAAAAAAAATTTTTTTTTTTCTTGTTTATTTTCCTTGTGATTGTGTAATCTTTGCAAAGTGAAGCTTTACCTAATTTACTAAGAAACTGCATTTGCAGAGTTCAACTGTACTTTGCAAAATGCACAGTCTATTCGTCTTTAGTAAATCAACCCAGTGCCTCCGTGTTGGCGATTGTTTTTTTTTTCTTCTTTTGGTGGGTGGCATGATTGATGTCGGATCCACACTGGTTTTTATTTTTTTAATAAAGGATTTGTCAAAAACTGTCTCTGTGTTTCTATAATTTTTTTACACTTTTTTGGTGAACGGGTAGGGGTAATATGTACTGTAACTGATACCTATTCACATGGGGGGCAGGATCTGGGGCCCCACTTCCCTATGTTGAGGGCATGTGGCCTGGTATGGTTCAGCGCTCGCTCCCCCCTCTTTCCTGACCTACTGGGCTGCATGCTCGGATAAGGGTCTGGTATGGACTGGGGGGGACCCTACACCATTTTTTTTTTTACATTTTTCTATTGCAATGCTGGCATTCTTTTCTTTACATTCATCTTTCAGTAGGGAAGCCCACTGACAAATGATGACATCACACGGAATTAAAAAAACAATCGACCAATCTAAATTCTAATCCTTCTGAAAAGTTGGAATTCGTTAGAAAATGTATAAATAAAACAAATTAATAAATAAAATTTAACAAATTTAACAAAAACAAAACTAATTCCGAAACCAAACGAAACAATTTGTTTTGTCTGGTTTCGGAATTAATCTAGTTTTCGTTAAAATTTGTTTAATTTATTAATTTTCTAACGAATAACAAAATGAAATTAGAAACATAACGAATCTATCCAAAACAATTATTTTTTTCCGTGCACATGTCTACTGTGCATAAGGCCTAAGTAGAATAATGGACTTGGTAAGGAACTGGAACTGTTAGAGACAGGTATGAACACCTCATTGAAATATGGCGAATAAAAAATACAGTAAGTCCCCACTTTTGAACAAGTTCCATTCCGGGAGCTTGTTTGTAAGTCCAACAAAGGTCATCACTTGCAGACAAAGGCTGAGAGCGTTGATCAGTGTGTTCTGGCAGGAGATAGTCCCCCTGTCAGAACACAAAGGCACAGCGGGGGAGATCGGTGCACCAACATTACATTGTATTGGTATAGCGATCTGTCAGTTTTTTCTTCATTCAGCCCACTGGGTTGAATGAAAAAAGACTGATTGTGTGTACCCAGCTTTACAGGATTGGACATGTAAACACAAGTTTGCAAGTTGAATGTTCATATGTAGGGGACTTACTGCTAATGGAATCTGTGCTCTTAATACTTGTAAAATCCAGACCCAAAAGCTTGACTGATTTAGTGCAATGGCCACTGGGGTGTGTGTGTGTTGGGGGGGCTTTACCAGTTTGTAGATGAAAATGCTCTCCTAAGTGGTAATAAACTGGTCCTTAAGCCATGATGCCATGGGAAGATGTAAATGGTAGAATTAACAACAGCTGCTAAAGAATTAACAGCCGGGTTGAGCTGCACGATTAATCGTGAAGAATCGAAATTGCGATTTTTTTTCCCTTCCCCGATCTTCAAAACAGCATGTCACAATCGTTCTAACAAGCGCAGAGAGTTCTCACAGCTGGAAAAACAAAATCCAGGCAGCCTGTCAAGTTTTAATACAACATGCGAATAAATGGAAACAAATAGGTAGATTCAGAGACATTGGTGTAAACTTGCGGCGGCGTAGCTTATCGTGTTTAGGCTACGCCGCCGTAAGTTAGCGAGGCAAGTACTTGATTCTCAAAGTACTTGCCTGCTAAGTTCGGCGGCGTAGCCTAAAGCGGGCAGGCGTAAGGGCACCTAATTCAAATGTGTGTAAGAGGGCGTGTTTTATGTTAATGGGGCTTGACCTTATGTTTTTAACGTTTTTTTTCAACTGCGCATGCTCCGGGCGCCTACATTTCCCAGTGTGCATTGCGGCTAAGTACGCCGCACGGGCCTATTGATTTTGACGTGGACGTAAACGACGTAAATCCCTATTCGCGGACGACTTACGCAAACAACGTAAAAATTTCGAATTTCGACGCGGGAACGGCAGCCATACTTAAAGCGGAGTTCCACCCAGGAAAACAACATTTGGCCAAAAGTATTAAAAAAATAAAATAAAATAAAAGTGAAAAAAAAAAAAAAATTATACTCACCCGAAATACCTGTTGCTATGCGGAAGTCCGTAATCTGCCTCTTCGGCACCGCGGAATGTTTTCTTCTTCTTCTTCTCCTAGTGAATGGGGCGCGCTGCTTTCTGGGAACTGTGTGTGTTCTCAGAGAGCAGCCGCCCATTCACAAGCCGGCACGAGACTCACACAGGCGTAGTAGGAAATGGGCAGTGAAGCCGTAAGGCTTCACTGCCTGTTTCCCCTAGTGTGAATGGCGGCGCGGGACCTGCATCGATCGTGGGATCGGCATCGGGGGGGCCATCAGCGCGGGCACGTAGGACAAGGTAAGTGTCCTTAGTAAATGTCAGCAGCTACACTGTTAGTAGCTGCTGACTTTAAAAAAAATAATAATTGCGGGTGGAATCCCGCTTTAACATTGGCTATTCCAACTAGGGCCAAGCTCTAACTTTACGCGGCCTATCTCTTACGTAAACGGCGTAAAAGTACTGCGTACGTTTGTGAATCTGCGTATCTACTAATTTGCATATTCTACGCCGACCGCAATCGAAGCGCCACCTAGCGGCCAGCCTCAATATTGCAACCTAAGATAGGACGGCACAAGCCGTCGTATCTTAGATATGTTTAAGCGTATCTCTGTTTGAGAATACACTTAAACATAAGTCGACGTAGATTCTGAGTCTACCTATAAGTATCTTTTTGTTCTTTTATCAAAGGAAAGAACTCCGGCGTGTAGATGAAAGAAGTTTAACTATTTAAAGACCAAACCTTTTCTGACATTTGTTGCTTACAAGTAAAAAATCATTATTTTCTGCTAGAATAATTACTTGGAACACCCAAACATGATATATATATATATTTTTTTTTAGCAGAGATCCTAGAGAATAAAATGGTGGTTGTTGCAATATTTTATGTCACACCATATTTTTCAAACACAGTTTTTAGAAAAAATACACTTTAATTAATTTAAAAAAAAACTAAACAGCAAAGTTAGCCCAATTGTTTGGCATAATGTGAAAGAAGATGTTACTCCGCGAGAATCGTGATCTTTATTCTAAGCAAAAAAATTGTGATTCTCATTTTAGCCAGAGTCGTGCAGCTCTACAGCTGGGCTATGAATAAGGCCCACACAGGGCTGAAACATGTAAGTAAGGAAGGACAGTTGGATTAAGTGTAAAAAAATAAAGAAGTATTGTGATCCTACTAGCATGTGCCAGTCTACAATTTCATATTGCCATTGTGGCTGTCTGCCTTCAGAGCACAGCACACTTGCACTAGACCTACGCGGACTTTCAGGTTGAGTGGCGGCTGCTATCTAGTGCCGTGTGTTCTGCTGCATTTATGAACAATAAGCAAGCATGAGCGTAAGGAAAAACAGAAAATTATAGTCTTTCTTATCTCAAAAGGAGGGGGTCGGACATGAAAACAAAGTGGAGTAACTCTTTACCCTCGTAAAAAAAATAGCAGACATGGAGTGTCCCATAGTGTCATCATTGTTAATGCATATTTACATGTGTGGGAGTGATTTTATTGAAGATATACCTTTGAAGGTTTTGTTACACTTGTAACAGAAACAGATGCTCTGCTAGGCCTTGAACTTAAATGATGAGCCATTCCGTGTCCTAGCTAGCACACGTTAACCTGAAGAAAAGAAAACATTACACAACGCAAACTCACTTTGTAAATCATTGACAATATGTTTCCCATGCCATAAAATCTAAAAAGCTAATCATGGCTCCAGTATAAATGATATATTAGGCAAGAGACCCTGGACAAGGTCCTACAACTCCTTTCAAAATCAAAATTCCCCTTTTCAGTAGAATGATTCCACCCTTTTAGTAGCACAGTATAGCACATCATATATGGACATTACTCCAATTGCTACTTTTTAAAATGATTTAAAGTGGATGTAAACCCGAATTATTATTTTTTTTTTTGATGTCACAATGTACAGCAGGGGTGCCCAACCTTTTGAAGGCTTAAGGCCACTTAAAGCGACTTAGTCGCGGGCAACAATGAGCGGAGTGGGCAGATAACAGGTCTGTGTCCAGTCTGTATATGCCAAGCAGACACAGCCCAATCTACTCTATGGGCCCTCAGATCCAATCAGATGGAAGGGGACAGATCCACTTCTGTTTTATTTAGCAGATCGGATTGGAGGTAGGCGGGTGTAAAGGGACAAACGTCTGTTTGCATCTGCCGATCCATAGAAGTGAATAGAGATCGGATTAGGTGGGACCGATCGCTTGAACGGGGCCTAATGCCCCGTACACACGATCACTTTTTGTGATGAAAAAAAATTACATTTTTAAAAACGTCATTTAAAATGATGGTGTGTGGGCTAAACATAATTTTTTGTCTTCTGAAAAACGACCAAAAAAAAATTCGAACATACTTCAATTTTTTATGTCATTTTTTAAAATGTCATTTTTTGTGTCGTAAAAAATGATCGTGTGTGGGCAAAAACGACGTTTTAAATCCGCACATGCCCAGAAGCAAGTTATGAGACGGGAGGTAAAACTACCATTCATAATGGAGTAAGCACATTCATCACGCTGTAACAGACAAAAAAGCACGAATCGTCTTTTACTAACAAGTAACCAGCTAAAAGCAGCCTCAAGGCGAATAGAACTTCCCCTTTTAGAGTGCCGTCACTTTGTTCATCATTTTTCAAAAACGATGGTGTGTGGGCAACATCATTTTTAATGATGAAGTTGGAAAAATGTCATTTTTTTTCATGATAAAAAATGAAATTTTTTTTCATCACAAAAAGTGATCGTGTGTACGGGACATAAGGCTGCTTTTATAGTGATGGTCTGTGGTCTATTGCGGCCCAATGTACCTGTGGTTTTCCCGTGGTTAGCTGCACTTTGCCATAGACGTCTATTTTATCTTGCAGGTGTGGTGTACTTTCTGAAAAGCCGTATGCTTCCTCTACTGCCGGTGTTCTGGCGAGCTGGTTCCTACCATCGATATGGTTCCCTCCAGAGTGCACAGGCACAATCCGAGCCGACGGAAAACTCCGAGCGGGAACAGCTGTTCATCAGCTGTAGACGCGCTTGCTCCCGATGGCTGATTATACACTCTATAGTACACGCCGCTCTACACAGCAAGGGCCAGCAAGGGGCGGATGTGATATTGACCAGTGTTTTTTTGATTGGTTATCCACGCCGCTCTTTACAGCAAGGGACGGATGTGATACTGAGCAGTCCTTTTTTGGGGGATGTTTTTTCTCAATAAAATAGACGTCTCACATTCGCCCCTTGCTGTATAGAGCGGCGTGGATAACCAATCAAAAAAGCACTGCTCAATATCACATCCGCCCCTTGCTGTGTAGAGTGGCGTGTACTATAGAGCGCTGTGTATAGGCAGGCATCAGGCTGTGGGAGCAAGCTCGTCTAAGCTGACAATCAGCTGTTAAGGCTCGGAGATTTCCGTGGCCTCCTACTGCGCCTGCGCAGTCGAGGCAGGAACCATATCGATGGAGGAACCAGCTCGACAAGACACCAGTTTTATTTACAACACTGATGCTCTCAGATGGAAGGTCGGCAACCTGCAATCTGGGCTTGCCAACCAGCCATCCCAGAGCAGAAGGTCGTGGGCCACATCAGGGGGCTCCGTGGGCCACTGGTTGGGCACCTCTGATGTAGAGTAAAAGATTTCCCATCATCTGTGCCCAGTCTTGCCACACAGAGTTAATCCAGCTCTGAGCAATCCTCTTTTATTGTTCATTGAAATAAAACGGACTTACAGAGAAAAATCTTGGTCCGTTCCGCCCCCTTGCTGTGAGTGACAGGTTATTTGCATATCTCATGCACTAGCCTGGAGACAGGCATTATTTTTTAATTCCCACCGCCACTCCTTTTCTGAAGTCATGTGGTTACTTTTCTAGATTTTGTCTGGATGTTAGTGCTCATAGCAGAATATAGTGTAAGGAATACACAGGAAAAAATGCATGTTGACAAGGGGAGTGTAGAGGAGGGCGGGGAGCCTACTGACATCACAACTCCACCCACAGAGCTCCAGACAACAGATCCACCCACAGAATCTGCAGTTTTTCAGTTCTTATAACAGGCAGAGGGGAGAAACATTTGACAGGTAAGGATACATGCAGGAGGCATCTATATCCTTATAGATCAGCACTATAACAGTAGTTTAGAAAGGATGAGAGTGGGTTTACATCCACTTTAAGGTAAACTGAACTCAAAAAATTTAGGTTTGCTATGTTACATGGAAAATGTAAAACAGCTCGTGGTGCGGTGCTTTGAAAAACGTACCTTTTGTCTGGATGGAATTCCTCCTAAAAAATAACAATGCACTTTGTGGTATGTGAGGGTGCCTAGGCACTACTGTGTCTACAACAAACCAAAACTCCTAGGCACGCAGCAATAAATTGAAGGTGAGCAAATTTTTTTTATCAAAAGAGTATTAACCAAAAAAAAAAAGAAAAACAGTAATGGACAAACGTTCAGACACAATAAATACTGATCTTACAGTATGTATAGATCATTCATTCATAAAAATCAGAGATAGTGAACAGCAAACAGCTGAACCTAACACTAATGAAGCCGTATGCAGCTTGATGAAGGGAAAGCCCTCCCTAAAACATGCTCTTGCATCACTGTGATGTCACTATTGGGGGTGGAGTACTGGCAAACAGGTCTTGGATGGCGGTTCATCTAAACCTGGCCATACATTATACAATTTTCTTATAAAATTTCCTTTAGATTTACCTTCAACTATGTAGTGCAAGGGTGAAGAAATAATTCCGGGTGGCTGCTCTTCCAAAAATCCTTTTATTGAAGCTTCATATGACAAGTGGTTGACAGATGGAGCAGGGGACAAAGAGGTAGACGCGTTTCGCACAAATGTTAGCGCTTAGTCATTACCATATGTAGTGCAAGGGCTTACCTGGCTGCATACAAATTGAAAGTGTTTAGGTTTGACCTCATATTATATGGTTTTGGCGAATCTAAAGGAAAATTGTATAAGAAAATTGTCCATAAGCCAATGGCTGAGAGCGCTGACTGGAGTGTAACACAATAGAATAGCAGAGCAGATCACTATACTAACCAGGAGCAGCCAGTCCATTAGGGGAACCCTAGTTTGCATGTGAGGGCAACAGGCTTTTACATTTGTATCATTTTTTTTTAACCACTTAAGGACTGCCTCCTGCACATATATGTCGGCAGAATGGCACGGCTGGGCACATGTACGTACAGGTACATCCTGTACTAGTACCCGGTCGCGGGCGCGCGCCCACGGCGCGCTCCCGCGACCCGGTCCGAAGCTCCGTGACCCGATCGCCGCTGGAGTCCCGCGATCAGTCACCGGAGCTGAAGAACGGGTAGAGCCGTGTGTAAACACGGCCTCCCCGTTCTTCACTGTGGCGCTGCATCGATCATGTGATCCCTTTTATAGGGGGACACAATCGATGACGTCACACCTACAGCCACACCCCCCTACAGTTGTAAACACACTTCAGGGAACACATAACCCGATCAGCGCCCCCTGTGGTTAACTCCCAAACTGCAATTGTCATTTCCACAATGAACAATGCATTTTTTGCTGTGAAAATTACAATGGTCCCAAAAATGTGTCAAAATTGTCGCAGTTACGAAAAAAATCGCTGATCGCCGCCATTAGTAGTAAAAAAATAAAAAATAATAAAAATGCAATAAAACTATCCCCTATTTTGTAAACGCTATCAATTTTGCGCAAACCAACCGATAAACGCTTATTGCGATTTTTTTTTACCAAAAATAGGTAGAAGAATATATATCGGCCTAAACTGAGGAAAAAATTTTTTTTTTTAGATATTTTTGGGGGATATTTATTATAGCAAAAAGTACAAAATATTGCATTTTTTTCAAAATTGTCGCTCTATTTTTGTTTATAGCGCAAAAAATAAAAACCGAAGAGGTGATCAAATACCACCAAAAGAAAGCTCTATTTGTGGGGAAAAAAGGACGCCAATTTTGTTTGGCCATGTCGCACGACCACGCAATTGTCAGTTAAAGCGACGCAGTGCCGAATGGCAAAAAGGGGCAAGGTCCTTTAGCTGCATTTTGGTACGGGTCTTAAGTGGTTAAAGCCACATGATTAGAGCTTGAGGCTCTAATTGGCTTGAAAAGGGTTGGGCTTGGGGCACAGAGCCCTCCCACTTATGACAATAGCAAGTCAAAATTCGCTATTGTCTTCAGGCTTCTCCTCCTGGCCAATCAGGACAGGAGTTAGATCGGGTCGGCCCGGGAGTAGAAGCCGAGGAAGCTGTGGAGGGGTGAGTGCAGGGGGGACAGTGCCGTTGAGGGGTGAGCGTAGACCTGGGGGGAGGGGGGGGGTTAAAAAAAAAGTTTAGCACCCTCCGCCACTGATACTAACATTGGATTGTTGGTACAGTGGCTCCGACCTGAGCTGTCAGTTTTGTTTTGTTCAGCCTGCTGGGTTAAGCTATCCCACCAGCATGCTGTGAAAGCCGTCAGTTAATCACAGGCAGCAGAGGCATTTCTCACCCCATAGCCACCTGTATTCAAATTGTCACATTTGTGACTTTAATATTACCTTAAAGCACTCAGTGGGGTAGATTCAGGTAAAGGCGCGCACTGATACGGCGGCGCAGCGTATCGTCTTTACGCTATGCCGCCGTAAATTACAGGAGCAAGCGATGTATTCACAAAGCACTTGCTCCGTAAGTTGCGGCGGCGTAGCGTAAAAGGGGCCGGCGTAAGCGCGCGTAATTCAAATGATCCGGTAGGGGGCGTGGATCATTTAAATTAGGCGCGTTCCCGCGCCGAACGTACTGCGCATGCGCCGTCCCTAAAATTTACAGACGTGCATTGCGGTAAATGACGTCGCAAGGACGTCATTGGTTTTGACGTGAACGTAAATGGCGTCCAGCGCCATGCACGGACGACTTACGCAAACAACGTAAAATTTTCAAATCGCGACGCAGGAACGACGTCCATACTTAACATTGGCTGCGCCTCCTAATAGCAGGAGCAGCCTTACGCCAAAAAAGCCTTAACACAAACGACGTAAAAAACGAACGCCGGGCGCACGTACGTTTGTGAATCTGCGTATCGAAGAAATTAGCATATTCTACGCCGACTATTTTTTTCAGCGTAACTGCCTTTGTGAATCGGCGTAACGCTACGCGGGCGCGGAATTCAAATTACGGCGGCGTATCTGGAGATACGCCGCCGCAAAAGGTACCTGAATCTACCCCAATGTGTATAAATCGGTGACAGGGTCTCTTTAAGATATACAAATGGTCTCGGAATGGAGGAAAAAACACACAGAGGAATTCTAATCCTAATGGGTACCTATAAAAGAGAGCTGGTTAGATAAAGAAGAGAGCAGAACGAATGAACGATACAGATCGCTCCATACACACCACACATGACACATGGCACGGTGTCTCACCACAACCCACCTTCTCTATCCAGGTGACGGTACACGGGGCTGGTTGCCGGGCAACCAAATGTAAACAGGAAGAGGCACGATTCTCCACGCACTGGCTGTATCTCCATAGGAAGAACCGCCCTCCAGTCACGTGGTGCAGCAGAGTGATGGATGGGTTCAGCTCTGCACTCTCACTAGATCGGGACATCCTGATCAGAGATTGCATACATTATATCTATACACAGACACTTCCAATGTGTATGGCTTTGTATGTGGAATTATTTATAGATGAAAATTAGGAAAATTGCTGTGTGTAGTCCGACAATCACTGGCTGTGCCTGAATAAATAATGGCAGCTTCTCAGCAAGCTGCAGCCTTATGCACATAGGTGTTTCACATATAATTACCATGTGCTCACATCAGATGTCTGTACTTGCTGACCAGGCATTTTGCAAAAACTCAGTAAAATCAGTATTTATTGCTTAGAACCCCCAAACATTATATATACCGGGCCAGATCCACGAAGCAGTTACGCTGGCGTATCTATTGATACGCTGCGTAACTTCTAGGTTGCTCCGGCGTATCTTTGTTTTGTATCCACAAAACAAGATACGCCTGAAGCTGGGCTAGATCCGACTGGCGAACGTCTTAGTACGCCGCCGGATCTAAGGTGCATATTTACGCTGGCCGCTAGGTGGCGCTTCCGTCGATTTCCGCGTCGAGTATGCAAATTAGCTAGATACACCAATCCACAAACGTACGTCCGGCCGGCGCATTTTTTTATGTCGTTTCAGTAAGGCTTTTTTCGGCGTAATGTTACCCCTGGGTCTATGAGGCGTATGCAATGTTAAGTATGTACGTCGGCCCAGCGTCGAATTTTCCGTCATTTGCGTAATTGTTCGCAAATAGGGCTTTGCGTAGAATTACGTTCACGTCGAAAGCATTGGCTTGTTGCGGGTTAATTTGGAGCATGCGCACTGGGATACCCCCACGGACGGCACATGCGCCGTTAAAAAAAAAAACGTAATTTACGTGGGGTCAAGACGTATTGACATAAAACACGCCCACAACTTAGTGATTTGAATTGCGCGCCCTTACGCCGACACATTTACACTACGCCGCCGTAACTTACGGCGCAAATTCTTTGTGGATACGGGAAATACGCTGTAAGTTACGGCGGCGTAGTGTATCTGAGATACACTACGCCGGACTTACAAATGCGCCGCGCTACGTGGATCTGGGCCACCGCATTTATCGGCGTATAACACGCACCCTAACTTTAAGAGGGAAGTTTCAGGAAAAAAACTTTCCACAGCCCCCTGCGTATAACACACAGGCACAGTTTACCCTCTATTTTCAGGGTAAAAAAGTGAGTGTTATACGCCAATAAATACCGTATACATATTTAGCAGAGGCCCTAGAGAATAAAATGGTGGTCGTTGCAATTTTTTATGTCACACGGTTTTTGCACAGTGGTTTTTCACAATAAAAAAAAACCTACACTTTAATGAATAAAAAACAAAACAATATATACACCCCAATTTGTTAATAAAATATGAAAGATGTCATGCTGAGTAAAAAAATACTTAAAGCGGACGTCCGGCGGTAATAAAAAACACACTGTAGCTGCCGACTTTTAATAAGGACACTTACCTGTCCTGGTTGCCCGTGATGTCGGCAGGGACCTGGCGCCGCCATCCTCACTAAGGGAAACAGGCAGTGGATCACTGCCCGTTTCCTAATGCGCATGCGCGAGTCGCACGGCGCTCTGTGAATGGGTGGCTGACTTCTGGGAGACGTATTTCCCGCTCCTCAGATTATTTTAGCAGAAAGTCTGGCACCTGAGGGAAAAGTTAATACAGTGGTTATGGCATCTCACTGCAGCCATAACTCCGGAATTAAACGTCAAAATCATAACGTATTTTCCCAGTTAGGCGGTAGGCAATAAAACGAAGAAGAAAACAAACAAACTGATCTCTCTCTAAATCTGTCACTGTGTCCATTCAGGGAGAAGTGACAGGTTCTCTTTATCGCTCATCTCCTCTGCTACTAAAGCTGGCCATTGATGGATCAAAAATCATCTTGTTAAGCAGGGAGTGGCTGAATTCCGATATCCATCTGTAACGCCATCTATGGCCGTTCCCTCTTGAGAGAAGTCGCTCTTTCATCAGCTTCTCTCAAACAGGACTGTTGGAAATTTTCCATTCGATCAGCTGCATCGGGATGAGTCCCCACTGTCAGAATACTATGCGTTGAGGTTCTTCAAAGAACTCTCAATGAATTATTTGTGCAATGTTGTATGATTTAAATGTATACATGTACCGTACATCAATAGAGGAAATACATTTGTTGGGTGGTAGTCCTTGAAGGTCTTAGATTACTAGTATAATCTCTATGGGCCAGATTCAGAAAGATCAGCGGATCTTTCTGCTGGCGTAACGTATCTCAGATACGTTACGCCGCCGTAACTTTGGCCACCAGTTCCTTATGCAGAAAGAACTTGCGCCCTTAGTTACGGCGGCGTAACGTATGTGTGGTGGCGTAAGCCCGCCTAATTCAAATGGGGATGTTGGGGTGTGTTTTATTTAAATTTCACTTGACCCCGCGTATTTTACATTTTTTGTGAACGGCACATTCGCCGTTCGTGAAAAAATCCCAGTGCGCATGCTCAAAATTCCGCCGCAAAACGTCATTGCTTTCAACGTGAACGTAAATTACGTCCAGCCCTATTTGCGAACGACTTACGCAAACGACGTAAAATTTTCAAAACTCGACGCGGGATCGACGGCCATACTTAACATAGGATACGCCTCATATAGCAGGGGTAACTATACACCGAAAAAAGCCTAACGTAAACGACGGAAAAAAATGCGCCGGCCGGACGTACGTTTCTGAATCTACCTAATTTGCATATTCCTCACGGAAATATACGGAAGCGCCACCTAGTGGCCAGTGTAAATATGCAGCCTAAGATACGACGGTGTAAGACACTTACACCAGTCGGGTCTTAGGGAAATCTATGCGTAACTGATTCTATGAATCAGGCACATAGATACAACGGCCCGCACTCAGAGATACGACGGCGTTTTTAGGAGATACGCCGTCGTATCTCCTATCTGAATCCGGGCCTATGTTCTTATGTGTTACATCTGTGCAGCCGTTTAATGTTGGTCATTCTAGAGCAGAAAAAGGAAACAGACCTAGAAATATATATGATAGCAATAGTAAAATTAAAGTGAAGCCCATTACTTGTGCATAAATAATAAACATATTTCATTCCTTATTCTACATATTAACCAGTTGTCAGAGCAGTTTTTGTTTTTGTTTTGGCATACATGTAAAAATGCACATTTTTGGCCTGAAACAATTTGATACAATTATCAATCATTCTGAAAGCATAGACCCTGGAGAATAAAATGGAGTTCCCTTTTTTATCACACGCAATATTAGCATATTGGTTTATCAAAAGCACATTTTCAGTAAAAAATACACAAAAGTTAAAGTGTTACACACCAAACTGAGCATGTGCAGCGTGCCCCCATGGATCTGTACTATCAGGAGATGGATTGGGGACTGTGGAAGAAGGGGAGAATCAGAAAAGACAGGATCAAATAGCCTTTTTACACAGTGCAGTGGATTTACCCCTTAGGATCCACAGTGAGTATAACAAGCATTAGTGATGGGTTTGGGGATGTTCGGATCGAACCAGCCAGGAAGCCGTCACTGCACACTGCCAATCATAGGCAGTGAGGCATTTTGAGACTGGCAGCTGCACATACACTGCCTATGATTTGTGGTGTGCAGTGCCGGTGATCTGCCGATATGGTCCCTCCTATCGATATGGTTCCCCCCTTGACTGCGCAATCTGAGCCAACGGAAATCACAGAACCTGTGCAGCTGTAGCAAGAGGTCCAGGGCGACGTGGAATTTGCTGTAAGTGGCCAGTCGGCCTCACGTCCTCGCTTCACTCGGACAGCTTGCTGCGCTCGTTCGGCCTACTGGCTCTTTTTTTAACATCCTCCAATCCAAGGGGATGGTAAGGAATGAGCCTGGGTGCCGCCCGAGGTTCGGATATTTCCGTGGGCTTCGTCTGCGCCTGCGCAGTCAAGCAGGGAACCATATCCATAGGGGAACTAACTCGACAAGACACCGGCTTCCTGGGGGGGTTTGATCAAAACATGCCTAAGTCCATTGCTAACAAGCATGCCTTACTGCATATACAGACTGATTTTACTGTTGTGGGTTTGGTAACACTGTAATTTTAATGCACACAAATGCAGTATACTGTATACATATATTTGTTTCAATAGGTTATTAATGAAACAAGATATCACAATGTAAATATCAGACATTCAGAGTTATATAGAGCCTCTGTGCATGGGCGTCCGCTGAAATTTTTTCAGGGGGGGGGGCTCTTCGGCAGCGACGATACACGTGTCGCATTTAACCCTTTCTTCGACCGCTAGCAGGGGTTAAAAGTGACTTCTTGGTATATTCTAATCAGTAGATTTGCAGCATTGGTATTGTGTATTCAATTACCATTCTTTATGCAATTCATTTATAATATTTCAACATATGTGGTAATATTTTGGAGAATATCTTTTGGGGTATTTATAGATTTATTGCACTGGGATTGTGAATTCAATTATCACTTTTTTGATATAATTTATTTAAAATATGTTTCTACACATGGTTAAAGGGTAGTGCAACACCAATAATCTTTATATATTAAGTTGTAGAATGTGAGAACACATTTGATGGTGATCAGCAACTTGAAGTATTTATAATATTAGGAGTTGGTGGCAGTGCAGTAATGTATTGTACACAATGCCATGAGTAGAAAGCATGGGCATGTTGCTTTCTTTACCCTTACCTTCCCTGTTTCATGCCCAAGATCACACTTTCTTCACTCCTGCACTCAGTGTCCTCGGAGCCACAGAGCCAGCAGCATCATCCTCACCCTATCCTTTAGAAAATAAACCCTAATCCCCAAAGAGCAGGAATAATGTCTGCTCATTATATGCTGCGCATTGATGTCAGCATGTTGGTGCTATAATGCTGACTTTGCATGACCGCAAACATCTGCCAAGAACCTAGGCTATTAGCGAGTGTAGTTCTTAGCGTTCCCCACTAGGACGCATAAGCTCTGCTCACAGCTACAAGCGTGAAGACTAGTACTGCTAACAGGCCAGCTAGACTACATCCTCCATGCCAGTGGTGTCCGTGGCAATAGCAGTCTGCATCACAGATACAAAGGGGCTGAGCCTGTATTGTGGCTGTAGCTCCACCCCACCAAGGAGAACAGACAGCTTCTGATGACATCAGCGAGCCATCTCCGATCATGCCCACGGTCGCCATGGACACACAATGTCATCATCTGATTCTATAGAGTGGAACTGAACCTCCCATAGATGGTCTAGTACACTACTGTCTACCCTCTGTGTGTATATACAGTATCTCACAAAAGTGAGTATACCCCTCACATGTTTGTAAATATTTTATTATATTATATTATATAATTTATTAAATTGTACTGTTCTGAGTGGAACCTGTCTTGTTAAACCGCTGTATGGTCTTGGCCACCGTACTGCAGCTCAGTTTAAGGGTCTTTCAGTGACCAGTATGAGAGAGTGGGAGCGATAACACCAAATTTAACACACCTGCTCCCCATTCACACCTGAGACACTAACGAGTCACATGACACCGGGGAGGTAAAATGGCAAATTGGGCCCAATTTGGACATTTTCACTTAGGGGTGTACTGACTTTTGTTGCAGTTTAGACATTAATGGCTGTGTGTTGAGTTATTTTGAGGGGACAGAAAATTTACACTATTATACAAGCTGTACACTCACTACTTTACGTTGTAGCAAAATGTCTTCAGTGTTGTCACATGAAAAGATATAATAACATATTTACAAAAATTAAGGGCGTGTACTCACTTTTGTGAGATACTGTAAATATATCTATATATATATATATATATATATATATATATATATATAAAAGTGTAGCACACTTTACCTTTAGGTAGGTGCTAGAGTAGTGGGTTTGATATGTACTGTCAGTGCAGGTATATTTAGGCTGGCCTATGCTGTGAGCTGAGTTTAGTGTAGCATCAGGTGACTGACATGTGCTTCAGCTCCTGGGGGGCCTCCTTTGGTTTTCAGAAAGTTCTGGAAAAGAGGCAGGGCAGAGAGCTGGAGTAACATGGGGTGTATGTGGGAGCCCTGACCAATCCCCAACTAGAATTGTCAGGGTGCAGGACTCCTGCCAATACTGTTCCATGGTCAGCCTGCTGTGGGAGGAGTTGTTGGGTGGAAGAACTGAAAGATGGAGTGTTAGACTGTCGTGGTCTGAGGGAACCCCCTTTCTGGGGGGGGGGGGGTGATCTCAGATCTGTAGCTTAGAGCTAGGAGGGAGCCTCTCTCTACACGGTCATTGAGAGGTGTCCTGGAACAGGAGCAGGAAGAGGACAGTTGGGAGCACTGCCAGGAAAGTCATTCAGGAGGAATCCATGCTGGGGTCTAGGAGTGAGAAGCACAGTGTGAAGCTCTGGGAGAGACATGACAGGATTTGGATGTGGAGCCAGAGGGAAAGACTGTGGGGTTGTTTTGGAGTCAAGCCGTTGCAGCAACAAGGGATGGCAGGATTTGCATTGGACATGCTGGGATCAGTAGTCCACCAAGCTTCAGTTAACACATCTATTCTTCTCAACTAAAACGGTTGCTACCACAGAGGGGACTGTAGACGCCTGCCTGTAAATGGCTACTAGAAAAATGTTAGGACTTATTCAAGAGTGAGGCCTAGCCATGTGCTAACGGTGACAGGAACCTAGATTTGGGCAGTAAAGTGAAGCAAGTGATCTCAAGTGTGCTGGAGGAGATGTGCAGAGGAATAGACTGTCAAATTTAGATTCAATCAACATTGATTTAATTGAGAAGTATTCATCATATGGGCATCCCATGTCCCTTTCCGCATCCAAGTTTAATCCTCTAATAAAAACAACAAAAACAAGCAAGAGACTGTTCATTGTTTGGGAAAGTATGCCAAGATGGATGTCTGACCAGCAGGGAGAAATGTGTGGATGCTAGAAAATGTAGTGACCCCACTGGGGCACCGCTACATATATACAGGTGAAACTCAAAAAATTTGAATATCGTGCAAAAGTTTATTTATTTAACTAATGCAACTTAAAAGGTAAAACTAATATATGAGAGACTCATTACATGCAAAGCAAGATAGTTCAAGCCGTGATTTGTCATAATTGTGATGATTATGGCTTACAGCTCATGAAAACCCCAAATACACAATTTCAGAAAATTTTAATATTACATGCAATCAATAAAACAAGGATTGTAAATAGAACAATATCGGACCTATGAAAAGTATAAGCATGCATATGTACTCAGTACTTGGTTTAGGTCCCTTTTGCAGCAATTACTGCCTCAATGCGGCGTGGCATGGAAGCCATCAGTCTGTGGCACTGCTGAGGTGTTATGGAAGATATTGGTGTCTTTTTTCCACATTGGTTTACTAGCGCGACTCCCCTTTTTCCATATCTGTTTGATGTTGTATGACATCCTTGAGACGCAGCTATTATTGTTTTTAGTTATTTGGGTATGCGCAATATATATTCCTTTTTGTGGTATGGAAGACCAGGATGCTTCAATAGCGACCTTCAGCTCTTCTGCATTGTTCGGTCTCATGTCTCTCATCTTTCTCTTGGCAATGCACCATAGATTCTCTATGGGGTTCAGGTCAGTTTGCTCATCTGGCCAATCAAGCACAGTAATCCCATGGTCATTGAACCAAGTTTTGGTGCTTTTGGCGGTGTGGTCAGGTGTCAAGTCCTGCTGGAAAATGAAGTCAGCATCCCCATAGAGTTAGTCTGTGGAAGGAAGCATGAAATGCTCCACAATCTCCTGGTAGACGGCTGCGTTGACCCTGGACTTAATGAAGCACATTGGACCAACACCAGCAGACGACATGGATCCCCAAATCAACACAGACTGTGGAAACTTCACACTGGACTTCACGCATCTTGCAGTGTGTGCCTCTCCATTCTTCCTCCATACTCTGGCTCCTTGGTTTCCAAAAGAGATGCAAAATTTGCTCTCATCAGAAAAGAGGACTTTGGGCCACTGAGCAACACACCAGGTCTGTTTTTCTTTAGCCCAGGTAAGACGCTTCTGGCGTTGTTTGTTGTTCAGGAGTGGCTTGACAAGAGGAATACGACATTTGAAGACCATGTCCAGGATCCGTCTGTGTGTGGTGGCTCTTGATGCACTGACTCCAGCCTCAGTCCATTCCTTGTGAAAGTCCCCAACACTTTTGAATGGCCTTTTCCTGACAATCCTCTTCAGGCTACGGTCATCCCTACTGCTTGTGCACCTTTTTCTTCCACACTTTTCCCTTCCACATAACTTTCTATTAATGTGCTTTGATACAGCACTTTGGGAACATCCAACTTCTTTTGCAATTACCTTTTGAGGCTTTCCCTCCTTATGGAGGGTGTCAATGATGGTTTTCTGCACAACTGTCATGTCAGCAGTCTTTCCCATGATTGTGATTCCTACTGAACCAGACTGAGAGACCATTTAAAGGCTCGGGAACACTTTGCAGATGTTATGGCTTAATTAGCTGATTAGAGTGGAACACTTTGAGCCTAGAATATTGCACCTTTTCACAATATTCAAATTTGTGGATTTGTGATTTTCATGAGCTGTAAGCCATAATCATCACAATTATGACAAATTGTGGCTTGAACTATCTTGCTTTGCATGTAATGAGTCTATCTCATATATTAGTTTCACCTTTTAAGTTGCATTAGTGAAATAAATGAACCTTTGCACAATATTCGAGTTTCACCTGTGTGTATATATATATATATATATATATATATATATATTATACTGTAAATATATGTGTGTGTAATACTGGGCCAAAAAAACAAGAAATCTTATACAGATGGGGCCAAATTCTCAAAAGAGATACGCAGGCGGAACTGCTGTTCAGCCTGCCTATCTCTGTGCCTAACTTTGGAAACGATCCTCAAAAGGATTTTTCCAAAGTTAGGCAGAAGATCTGACATCTGTAAGACACTTACACTGTCAGATCTTAGGATGCAGTACCGCATCCGCCGCTGGGGGCATTTCGAGTCGAAATGCCGGCTAGCGTATGCAAATGAGTACTTAAGCAGATCCACAAAGCATTAAAGCTTTGTGTTTTCTGCATAAGTTACGATTTGCACGCGTTAAATTAGGGCTGGTTTTACAATGTGTAAAGTTAGTACACCATGTAAAACCAGACCTTTTTTTCGTTCGCCGCGATTTTTTTTTAAATTTGAATTTTTTTTCCTGGCGCGTATTTTTTTTTTCAGCCGTCGCAACTTTATTCTCCCGTCGCAATCCACAAAGCCCGGCGTAAATTACGTTCTCGCGCTGCACGTCGGGAAAATTACGTCACACGCATGCGCAGTACGGCCGGCGCGGGAGCGCGCCTCATTTAAATTGTAATCGCCCCCCGGAGAGGAGGACCGCCTTGCGACGGAGGCACTTAAGTTACACGGCCTGAAATTTCTAGGTAAGTGCTTTGTGGATCGGGCACTTAGGTAGAAATTTAACGCCTGTGTAACTTAACTGCTGAAAGTTAAGTTAGGCGGCGTTTTTGAGAATTTGGCCCTGTATATCTAAAGTGGGATCAATTATTAAAGTAGAACTATAGGCAAGATTTTTTAATTTTTTTTGCCATCATTGTCCCATTGCCGAGATTTCCCTTCACTTCCTGTCACATAGCCAAACAGGAACTGAGAGGAAATCCCTGAAAATTAAGGGAATTCCCTGGGGACCCCCAGCTCACCAGAACTAGTGTCCCAATGGGAAGATTGCCCCTGTATTACTTTTCTGGGGACAACCCAAAATTTAGGATTTTCTTTAATTTTTACTTTCAATGATAGTAATAAACAGGACAAATAGAGAGGATAAATCTCCTTAATGGGGCACAGACAGCAATAGAAACTCACAAATGTTCTAATCCCTCTCTACTCCATCCAAAACTAAAAAAAAAGTTTTGCCTTTATATAGCAAGGTCCTGGGGCCCCAGAGTCCTAATGGTGACCTCAAGGGTTAGGGAAACTGACATCCTTCCTTGTAGAGTTAAGTCCATCTTAATCTACCAGTCCTTCTAACACTACCTCTTCACTGATTGAGAAGGCTGCTGTCCAAGGGTGGCTACATTACTCCTCGATAGATACAGTGGAGGAGTGAATGTAGCCACCCTTGGACTGGAGGTATGTTACTGATCAATCATCAGATGAAAATAAAGGAAACTAATGCAGTCATCACATCCAATGACTGCTAAGCTATAAAATAGTATTTTTTTGGTTTTGGGTTTAGTTACACTTTACCATTTTTGCATGCAAATTGCATATTGAAACTGCTTTATTAAATACCCCCATTGTGTAACAGATAGTTACTTTACAGATTACATTTATGAAATATGTAAAAAATGCTTTAAAGCCCAGCTCCAGACAGGAAAAGCTCATCCCCCTAGGGCAGCCGTCACTAAATGGCGGCCCGCGGTCCGAGTCCGGCCCGGGTGGCGCTTCTGCCCGGACCGCCATTATCATTTTAAATTTCAGCGTTGGTTTGCTGGGGCCGCGGGTTTCCCCAGCAACCAGTGACGCTGAGAGCGGAGAAGACAAGCAGTCACGGGCCGCGAGGTAGGGGCGTGACGTCACGTGCGTGCCCCGCCCCCTGCTGCATGCGGGTCCACTCCTGGCTCTCCTTGCGAGATTGGGGCGTGACGTCACGCGCGCGCCCCGCCCCCCTGCTGCTCGCATTTCCCGGGCTCTCCTCCTTATCGCGCAGCATGCAAGGTATGTGACAAGTTAATTAGTTGTCACGAATGGGCAGATTTGTTTGTAATTGTGCTGTCATTAATGGTCACGCTGATGGGCACCTTTTTTTTATGTTAAGGGGCACTCTGATGGACGAATTTTATTTTAAGGGGCATGCTGATGGGTATATTTTTAATGTGCACACTGATGAGCATATTTTGTTAAGGGGCACACTGATGGACACATTTTGTTGTGCCCATCAGAGTGCCCCTTAACATAAAATATACCCATCAGCGTACCCCTTAAAATAAAATGTGCCCATCAGAGTGCCCATTAACAAAAAATGTTCCCATCAGCATTTCCCTTAACATAAAATAAGGGTCACGCTGATGGGCACCTTTTATGTTAATGGGCACTCTGATGGGCACATTTTATTTTAAGGGGTATGCTGATGGGTATATTTTATGTTAAGGGGCACTCTGATGGGCACAACAAAATGTGTCCATCAGTGTGCCCCTTAACAAAATATGCTTATCAGTGTGCACATTAAAAATATACCCATCAGCATGCCCCTTAAAATAAAATGTGCCCCTCAGAGTACCCCTTAACATAAAACGTGCCCATCAGCGTGACCCTTATTTTATGTTAAGGGGCATGCTGATGGGAACATTTATTGTTAAGGAGCACTCTGATTGGCATATTTTATTTTAAGAGCAACACTGATGGGCCCTTTTTGTATTAAGGAGCACTCTGATGGGCAGATTTTATGTTAAGGGGCACATTTTCTTGTGCCCATCAGAGTGCCCCTTCATATAAAATGTGCCCATCAGGATGTCCCTTAACATAAAACTTGTCCATTAGAGTGTCCCTTAACATAAAATGTGCCCACCAGTATGACCCTTATTTTATGTTAAGGGGCACGCTGATGGGCACATTTTATGTTAAGGGGGACTCTGATGGGGACAGCTGATGTAAAGAGGGACTCTGATGGGAATGCCTGATGTAAATGAGCGCTGTGATGGGGACCCCTAATGTAAAGGGGTGCTGTGATGGGGACCTCTGATTTAAAGGAGTGCTGTGATGGGGACCCCTGATGTAAAGGGGCACTGTGATGGGGACCCCTGATTTAAAGGAGTGCTGTGATAGGGACACCTAATGTAAAGGGGCACTGTGATGGGGACACCTGATGTAAAGGGGCACTGTGATGGGGACACCTGATGTAAAGGGGCACTGTGATGGGGACACCTGATGTAAAGGGGTGCTGTGATGGGGACACCTGATGTAAAGGGGCACTGTGATGGGGACACCTGGTGTAAAGGGGCACTGTGATGGAGACACCTGATGTAAAGGGGCACTGTGATGGGGACACCTGGTGTAAAGGAGTGCTGTGATGGGGACCCCTGATGTAAAGGGGCACTGTGATGGGGTCCCCTGATTTAAAGGAGTGCTGTGATAGGGACACCTGATGTAAAGAGGTGCTGTGATGGGGACCCCTGATTTAAAGGAGTGCTGTGATGGGGACACCTGATGTAAAGGAGCTCTGTGATGGGGACCCCTGATGTAAAGGGGCACTGTGATGGGGACACCTAATGTAAAGGGGCACTGTGATGGGGACACCTGATGTAAAGGGGTGCTGTGATGGGGACACCTGATGTAAAGGGGTGCTGTGATGGGGACACCTGATGTAAAGGGGTGCTGTGATGGGGACACCTGGTGTAAAGGGGCACTGTGATGGGGACACCTGGTGTAAAGGGGCACTGTGATGGGGACACCTAATGTAAAGGGGCACTGTGATGGGGACACCTAATGTAAAGGGGCACTGTGATGGGGACACCTAATGTAAAGGGGCACTGTGATGGGGACACCTAATGTAAAGGGGCACTGTGATGGGGACACCTAATGTAAAGGGGCACTGTGATGGGGACACCTGGTGTAAAGGGGCACTGTGATGGGGACACCTGGTGTAAAGGGGCACTGTGATGGGGACACCTGGTGTAAAGGGGCACTGTGATGGGGACACCTGATGTAAAGGGGCACTGTGATGGGGACACCTGATGTAAAGGGGTGCTGTGATGGGGACACCTGATGTAAAGGGGTGCTGTGATGGGGACACCTGGTGTAAAGGGGCACTGTGATGGGGACACCTGGTGTAAAGGGGCACTGTGATGGGGACACCTAATGTAAAGGGGCACTGTGATGGGGACACCTAATGTAAAGGGGCACTGTGATGGGGACACCTAATGTAAAGGGGCACTGTGATGGGGATCCCTGATTTAAAGGGATGCTGTGATGGGGACACCTGATATAAAGAGGTGCTGTGATGGGGACCCCTGATTTAAAGGAGTGCTGTGATAGGGACACCTAATGTAAAGGGGCACTGTGATGGGGACACCTGATGTAAAGGGGCACTGTGATGGGGACACCTGATGTAAAGGGGCACTGTGATGGGGACACCTGATGTAAAGGGGTGCTGTGATGGGGACACCTGATGTAAAGGGGTGCTGTGATGGGGACACCTGATGTAAAGGGGCACTGTGATGGGGACACCTGGTGTAAAGGGGCACTGTGATGGAGACACCTGATGTAAAGGGGCACTGTGATGGGGACACCTGGTGTAAAGGAGTGCTGTGATGGGGACCCCTGATGTAAAGGGGCACTGTGATGGGGTCCCCTGATTTAAAGGAGTGCTGTGATAGGGACACCTGATGTAAAGAGGTGCTGTGATGGGGACCCCTGATTTAAAGGAGTGCTGTGATGGGGACACCTGATGTAAAGGGGAACTGTGATATGGACACCTGATGTAAAGGAGCTCTGTGATGGGGACCCCTGATGTAAAGGGGCACTGTGATGGGGACACCTAATGTAAAGGGGCACTGTGATGGGGACACCTGATGTAAAGGGGTGCTGTGATGGGGACACCTGATGTAAAGGGGTGCTGTGATGGGGACACCTGGTGTAAAGGGGCACTGTGATGGGGACACCTGGTGTAAAGGGGCACTGTGATGGGGACACCTAATGTAAAGGGGCACTGTGATGGGGACACCTAATGTAAAGGGGCACTGTGATGGGGACACCTAATGTAAAGGGGCACTGTGATGGGGACACCTAATGTAAAGGGGCACTGTGATGGGGACACCTAATGTAAAGGGGCACTGTGATGGGGACACCTGGTGTAAAGGGGCACTGTGATGGGGACACCTGGTGTAAAGGGCACTGTGATGGGGACACCTGGTGTAAAGGGGCACTGTGATGGGGACACCTGATGTAAAGGGGCACTGTGATGGGGACACCTGATGTAAAGGGGCACTGTGATGGGGACACCTGATGTAAAGGGGTGCTGTGATGGGGACACCTGATGTAAAGGGGTGCTGTGATGGGGACACCTGGTGTAAAGGGGCACTGTGATGGGGACACCTGGTGTAAAGGGGCACTGTGATGGGGACACCTAATGTAAAGGGGCACTGTGATGGGGACACCTAATGTAAAGGGGCACTGTGATGGGGACACCTAATGTAAAGGGGCACTGTGATGGGGACACCTAATGTAAAGGGGCACTGTGATGGGGACACCTGGTGTAAAGGGGCACTGTGATGGGGACACCTGGTGTAAAGGGGCACTGTGATGGGGACACCTGGTGTAAAGGGGCACTGTGATGGGGACACCTGATGTAAAGGGGCACTGTGATGGGGATCCCTGATTTAAAGGGATGCTGTGATGGGGACACCTGATGTAAAGAGGTGCTGTGATGGGGACCCCTGATTTAAAGGAGTGCTGTGATAGGGACACCTGATGTAAAGAGGTGCTGTGATGGGGACCCCTGATTTAAAGGAGTGCTGTGATGGGGACCCCTGATGTAAAGGGGCACTGTGATGGGGTCCCCTGATTTAAAGGGATGCTGTGATGGGGACACCTGATGTAAAGAGGTGCTGTGATGGGGACCCCTGATTTAAAGGAGTGCTGTGATGGGGACCCCTGATTTAAAGGAGTGCTGTGATGGGGACCCCTGATTTAAAGGAGTGCTGTGATAGGGACACCTGATGTAAAGAGGTGCTGTGATGGGGACCCCTGATGTAAAGGGGCACTGTGATGGGGTCCCCTGATTTAAAGGGATGCTGTGATGGGGACCCCTGATTTAAAGGAGTGCTGTGATGGGGACACCTGATGTAAAGGGGTGCTGTGATGGGGACACCTGATGTAAAGGGGCGCTGTGATGGGGGCACCTGATATAAAGGGGCGCTGTGATGGGGAAAAATGGGGACTTGAGATTCGGACCTCGGCCCAAAGAAAATTTTAGTGACCGGACCTCCTTGAATTTTAATTCAAGACCCCTGCCCTAGGGCAGTGATGGCGAACCTTGGCACCCAAGATGTTTTGAAACTACATTTCCCATGATGCTCATCTACACTGCAGAGTGCATGAGCATCATGGGAAATGTAGTTCCAAAACATCTGGGGTGCCAAGGTTCGCCATCACTGCCCTAGGGTTTGGGTCTAGGGGTAGAGGAATAAGGTAAAATACTTACACTACTCCTTGCTTCAGCAGGTTCCCTTGATCTGTGTAACAAGTCTTCTAAAGCCACTTTTCTAAGGTGCTAAGGTGCCCCAGCTTCTGGGGAAGGACCACTGCATGTTTTTTTTTGTTGTTTGTTAATACCAGAGTTCAGTTTTAAAAGATAACAGATCATATGTAACAGATTAAAAATATGTATGTAGATGTATTAAATACTATTCTTTTTCTTTTTTTTTTTTAAGGAGTAATTGATATACAGTCAAGCAGCTTCATAAATGGTGAGCCACCTAGATTGGCTCCATCCACCGGCATCAAGAAGAGTGGGCCACCGATATTGGCTCCCTTTGCCAGCCAGCCATCTCCACTGGCTCCATTAAGCAGCTCTAAAAAATGTGACAGAGAGCCACAGAATACAGACAAATTCATCGCCAACCCAACCCCTTCAGACTTGTCCACCAGTTCCATAAATTGTAAGCCATCTATATTGAATCTGTTCAACTAAGCCATGAGGAACAAACCACATCTATCAACTCCATCTGCCGGCGCCAAGAAGAGTGGGCCACCAATATAGACTCCTTTCACAAGTCAACTATATCCACTGGCTCCATTAAGCAACTCCAAAAAGTGTAAGCAACTTCTGCCAGCTCTATTGACTAACGCTAAGAAGAGAGAACCAAAGAATACAGAACAATCCATCAGCGCAAATCCAGCTCCTTCAGTCCCATCCACCAGCATAAATTGTGTGCCATCTACATTGGATCCGTTCATTGGAGACAAGAGGAGTGTGACTCATCTATCAGCTCCATCCAATGGCACAAAGAAGTAGGCTGCTGATTTTGGCCCCATCCAGTGATGCAAGTCCATGTCTATCAGCTACATCCACCGACAACAACATGGATGAGCCACCGTTATTGGCTGACAAGATGATTGAGCCACTGATATTTGGTACATACACCTATAACAAAAAAAGCAGGATACCAATATTGGACTTATTCACTGACACTAAGATGAATGAACCATGTATGTTCCCTCCATCTACTGCCACTAAGAAGAGTGGGCCAACATTTTCTACATCTACATCCAAGAAGAAGAAGCCACCAACATTAGCTCCATCCAACACTGTCAAGAAGAAAGACCCAGTGATTTTGGCTCCATCCACTGGTTTTAAGAAGTGTGGACCAATATTTGCTACATCCAACAACAACAAGAGGCAGTCACTGATACTGGCTCCATCCAACACTGTCAAGAAGAGAGGCCCAGTTATTTGGGATCCATCCACTGGTGCAAAGAAGAGTGAGCCATGTCTATTAGCTCCATTCGCCATAGGTGAAAACACTCAGCCATCTCGACCAGCTCCATTAAGCAGCTCTAAAATGTGTAAGCGTCTTCTGCAGGCTAGATTTATCTTTACCAAGAACAGAGAGCCACAGATATCAGATCAACCCACTAGGGCCAATCCAATCCCATTGGGCCCATCCATTAGCACCACAACAAGTGATCTGCCTGAACTAAGCTTGGATAACTTCACTTGTAATGGGGTACTCAGACAAGGGACTTATGGAAAGGTGAGTCATCAGACATTATTCAAAGGTCTCTATAACAGCCTAAAGGTTCAATTCACAAAGTTAAGACACCCGGATAAACATCTTTATTGTAATCCCGCATACACATGATTAGAAATTCCAACAAGAAAACCATGGATTTTTTTCTGACAGAATTTTGGCTCAAACTTGTGTTACATACACGCGGTCACACAAAATTCCGACGAGTCAAGAACGTACAACGCTACAATGAGCCAAGAAAAATAAAATTCAATGATTCCGAGCATGCGTCGAATTGATTCCGAGCATGCGTGTTTTTTGAAAGTCAGAATTGCATGCAATCAATTGGAATTTCCGACAAGAACTTTTCCAGTCGGAAAATTTGAGAACCAGCCCTCAAATTTTTGCTGTCGGAAATTCTGACAGAAAAAGTCAGATGGGGCCTACACACGGTCGGAATTTCCGCCCAAAATTCCGATCATGTGTATGCGGCATTAGAGTTCTTTACCCTTGTGTTAATGTTTTGTCTATTGTCTTCAGGGTGTAGAATGTTCTTTATTTTAAAAAAATTGTCTAACAAGTAGGTCAAATTACATGCTAGAGAACATGGTGGTGGTGGTGGATAATATTTTGACAATGTATTCCAAATCTGTATCTCCTTTAGGTGATGTTGGTTTCCCATTCTGCCTGTAACCAGCAGCTGGCATTGAAGATTGTACCGAAAGGCCCTTTATTGAAGAAACATCCCAGCCCAGTCTTGATAGAGCACCATGTGCTGGAGATGACCAGAGGTTTTCCCTTTATCACCTGCTTATTTGTTTTTTTCCAGACAGAGGTAAGTAAAAACAATGAATGCCCGTGCCCTTTTTCTTGACCAGTCCTATCCAGTACAAAGGTGACATTATCAGTAATACAGAAAAATGGAAACCTGTGGATTTCTCTTATGTAAGCTCTAATGAGCAGGGCACTCTAATTCTTCCTGTATTGGATTGTATTGTTAGGCCTCGTACACACGATAGGTTAAACAGAGGACAACGGTCTGATGGACCGTTTTCATCAGTCAAAACCGATCGTGTGTGGGCCCCATAGGTTATTTAACCATCGGTTAAAAAAAAGCCAACTTGCTTTAAATTTAACCGATGGATTCCTAACCGATAGGTCAAAACCGATCGTTAATAGGCACAACTATTGGTTAAAAATCCACGCATGCTCAGAATCAAGTTGACGCATGCTTGGAAGCATTGAACTTCGTTTTTTTCAGCACGTCGTTGTGTTTTACGTCACCGCGTTCTGACACGATCGTTTTTTTAACCGATGGTGTGTAGGCGCGACGGACCATCAGTCAGCTTCATCGGTTTACCAATGAAAATGGTCCATCAGACCGTTCTCATCGGATGGACTGATCGTGGCTTAACTGTACTGTCTGTCCTCATGTTGTAAAGCTCTGTGTAAACTGTCAACACTATATATAAATCCTGAATAATAATAATAATAATAATAATAATAATAATAATAATAGTAATAATGATCTGCGAATGGACAAAGATGGTTAAAACTTGAATCAGATAATTGTTCAGAACAAAAATATGAGAAGTCTTAAAAACGTTGTTATTGTAATTCTTTACCCCATGTGACATCGGTAGATGTTAATTCCCCTTTCAAGTATCTTACAGAATATCTATAGTCTAACATTCATCCTTTTCCTTTATATTCATACAGAATCTGCTATTATTTGCCATGGAATACTTGAGTGGTGGGGACCTGGGTACTCTCATACAGACAAATAGTCCGTTTCATTTGCAAAAGTTGAGGTAAGATTCTTACCAGCTACTCTTTGGGTAGAAGGTGGTCATAGGGCATTTAAAAGCCAGCTTTACCTGCTGAGGCCCAGTAAATTCATACACCAAGGTACTTAAAAGCTGGGGTTAGAATAGGGTGACCAGACATTCCCGGTTTCAGGGGACAGTCCCCGGATTGAGGACACTGTCCCCAGACCAAGTCTGTCCCCAGTTTTGTTCCTGAATTGGATTTGAACAGGGGCAATTTCAAAGACAGTCAGTGCAGAATTAAAAAAAAAAAAAAAAATCTGAATTACACCCCCCGCTACTAGCTTAGGGGGGTATTTTTTCCATTACCTGTGCCCCTTTCTGAAGATCATGTGCTGGTCGAAGCAGAGGGAATATTTCTTAATTTTCAGGTGCATGCCCATTCAGCTCCGCTCACATGTTCTTCTGCCTTGGCTCAAGTCCCGGCCTGCTTATCTCCTTGCCTTCCCTGGAGGAGTGATCTTCCTCTGCACCCCACCCAGTAGTAGCCAGGGCCCAGAGAGTAAGACTTGACAGGCTGTGAGGCGGGTGGCTGCGGCGATGGGCAGAGAGTCACTGACTGCCGCCATTACTAGT
Organism: Rana temporaria; assembly: GCF_905171775.1. Classification (NCBI taxonomy): domain Eukaryota; kingdom Metazoa; phylum Chordata; class Amphibia; order Anura; family Ranidae; genus Rana; species Rana temporaria. Next base: position 72,766,353 of record NC_053493.1, read on the forward strand.
AAAAAAAAAATATGTCCCCAGATTTCATTTTAAAAATCTGGTCATCTTAGGTTAGAACAGACCATGCCAAAACCACAGATGTGTTATTTATATATTTGGCTCAAACCTTCTTACTTGCTGCAGGGAAATCATATTTAGTAAATAGTAGAATTTTCTACTGAAACTAAATTTCATTGGAAGATGATGCTGGTTAGAGCTGATTAGTTACAGAAAAGCAGTTCAGTTTTAGCTGATCAGGGAGCCCTATGGCCAAAGGTACTACCGTCCCCCTCCATGGATTATCAAATGATATCTTTCATTGATCCATCATTGTGGCTAACAGACCAGTATGTAGGCAGGTGCAGTCTACTTTCTTCGCTGCAGGTGCAGGGGAAGTCAGAAAAAACATGGTTCCACTATGGTTTTCTGGGTCACTAGGGAAGCGATCTGTTGGATGCTTCAAGGGCCACCAAGAAACACCTGGAGCAAGTAGGAGTGGTCCGTGAACCCCCCAAACAAAAGTTACTTCTGGCACCCTTACAAGAAGTGGTCTGGTCACTCCCAGTTGGGACCCACTAAAAATGATAAGGGTCCACTGTCATGGTCGAACCCTGCAAGGATCCAGTGCCACCTAGAGAGTGGCTGGTGGGCCATACCCTATCCAGGGTCCGTCGAAAAAGAGTCTTGGTGAAACTCGTCAACCTGGGAACCTCTCCAGTATCGCTGCCCAGACACGCCATTCTGGCTGATCTTTGCATGGTGCAACTAGTCGTGCAATGCTGTGTGACATTACTACATACATGATTCTGTTAAATTTCAGATTTATCACTGTGGAGATCTTGTGTGGATTGCGATACCTTCATTCCAAAGGCATTGTACATAGGTAAGGGCTTAGGTCATCAGATTAAGCAAAATCAAAGACTTCATATCTTTATATCATACTTTCTCCTATTTACTTTCTATCCAATAATTGTCTATTATACTAAACTTCATATCTGCTCCGTCTCTTAACAGAGACCTAAAACCAAATAATATCCTTCTGGACAATGCTGGCCATATTAGGATTGCTAACTTCGACGTGGCAGTAACAGGTGTCATTGGATTCAGCATGATAAGCGGATTTGCTGGAACACCACGTTTTATGGCTCCTGAAGTATGTAATGTTCTATCCACCTAATCACTTCATTGTAGCCTTTGTACTGCTCTTAACTCATCACTATTGTTCACTGATATTCTAACCCTTCCTCTCTTCTGGATATTTCGACAGATTTTCCTGGACCAGCCTTACAACTGGGCTGTCGACTACTTTTCATTGGGCATTATGGTGTTTCTAATGGCGACTGGCAGACACCCATTCTCTAGCTGCTTTGGAATGTGGAAAGTGACAACATGTTTCCATTATCCATATTATCCACAACATATGGAGCCTGACCTTCAGGACCTCATAAGGACAGTGAGTATTTCAGAGCTATAGCTAGGCGAGGTCAGAGAAATGGGCAGACATAAAAGGGGATAAAACACCAAACTGCAAATCATTAGAGCAGGAGTTTCCAAACTTTCTAGACAAAGGGCCAATTTACTCTCCTTCAAGCTTTATGGGAACCAGGCCGTGGCCAGTGAGAGTAGAAAATGTCCCAGCATCGGGACCCCATCATTGGTAATAATGGGAGGTTTAGTGACCCATTGTTATTTTATTAAGAAGATTAGTGACCCATTGATGGTGTCAGTGGAGGGAATAGTGCTCCATCATTGGTGTGAGTTGGTGGAATAGTGACCCAAGGGCCAGATAAAAGCAAGCAATGGGCCATATCCAGCCCTCGTGCCGAAGTTTGGAGACCACTGCATTAGAGCATTATTTAGCAAGATCAGACCGGGGAGGGGGTGGGCAGGGGTCAAAAAGCAGGCCAGTTACGTAGACCACACCAACCACATTTGTGTATGTGCATGGCCAACCCTTACCGATGCTGACAAAGAAAGAATGATTATATATGGCAGGCACTGCTGTCTCAGGGTTTGTGTGGGGCAAATTTTCCAAACCATTACTAGTTGTAAAATAATAGGGACTTAACAAAGTAAAAATTCTTGAAAAAAATGGCAGCATAGATGAAATATGTTGCCATCATATTACAAAAGGGGGTTATACCATCCACAACTGTATAATCACTGTTTGTTATAATTTTTCCTTCTGTGTTACAGCTGCTCTGTAAGAATCAAAATGCCAGACGAGGGCTTCTCAGAAATATACGAGCACATCCTTTTTTCTACCTGATCAATTGGGCTGAACTCGAGGCAGGAAAGACTCGGCGACCATTTTCTTTCCCTTACAGTGAGTATATGAGCAGAGAGTAGACCAAGTATATTGGCGGGTCTACAGGGGGCACTCAGATTAGTACAAGGATTATTATTAATAATTATTATTATTTTACAAGGCTGTTTTTGACCATCAGAGGGGGCTATTGCTTCCTGTTCTGTGATACCCCCTGCGCTCCAAGTTGTAGCTCACTGAACCATGGAAGCGTTTTATGTGTTAGGGCTGGTTCACACCACAAAAGAACACTCCAGATCCGTTCCGTTGCGTTGCGTTTCTGCATAAATTTCAGGTGTTTTTTTTTCTTATTTTTTCCTGTTTTTTCCCCCACTATACTAGGGTCAAGTGCCTTTTTGACGCGTTTTGACATGTTCCAGTGCGTTTCTACACATTTTACTGCGTTCCAGTACAGTCCAGTGCAGGAAAAAATCAGCATGTTCTCTTTTTTTTCTGGAACTGTAAAAGCCTGGAACTGACTGCACTGGTGTTAACTATGCCATTGGAAACCATGTAACCTACTTTCCATGTGTTTTTGATGCAGAAAAAAACCTCACTGGATTGCATGTGGTGTGAACTGGCCCTTAATTATTGAGCATGATAATTCTGTCTTCTTTTCTCAGATGCTGGATACACCACAGTACCAGAAAGTGATGAATCTAATGACCGAGGTACACAACATTGACAAAGGACCAGGCGTTTTAACAGCAAGACATTGAGGCTAAGGCCAGTCCGAAAGCGATATGTTATATTTAATATAGGGGATTCAAATTAAAACATGCTGGATTTATTTTGTCAATTATTATTTTTATATGCTAGTGTAGCAGTACCCTCGTAGGAGCTGCTGAGTGTTTTGGTTCGTCTATCACCCTGCCCAGCCAGGCACACAATTGTCACTCGCTCAGAGACATGAAAGCAGTCCTTGCACTTGTTTTTTATGTTTTATTGAGGGAGATTAAACCTGGATGGGGAATGGGAACTTATGAGATGCCCGAGTAATGAACAGTCAATGTCAGGACTACTATACACAGTCCAGTTTATACACTCTCCTCTTCACCTCCTGCATATCACTTCCACTCTTGGTATCACTCCTCACTCCTCCTGCACATCGCTTCCTCTCTTGCATTTTCCAGACTGCCCTGAAGGCCTGACCCTGGCTCAGCCTGGCTCAAAGCAAAAGCCCCTTTACAGGCAGGGACCACGGGTCCCTATGGTGTAGCAAATAGAAAGTTCCAGTGCTAGCTGTCCCTATCGCTACTGCTCTCAGCACCACCTCTTTAGGCACTGCCAGCCCTCCTAGCTGCAGCTGCTTCACTCCACTGCCTGTGACACCACCATCCTTCAGACTGGCTCTGCACCCATAGCAGACTGCTGCATCTCAGTACTCTCAGGCGTGCCTCCCAGTCCTCCTGACGGTGTGCCCACTCACCAGCCCTCTGTGGAACTCCTGGAGGCTTTCCCGGCAGTGTTCTCCCACTGTCCTCTCTTTCCCCTCCTGTGCCTCCTGGTCATTACACCCCTGTGGGTTGTAAGAGGGTCCCATCCGCACCCGAGCCCAGGCCCAAGGTCACCCCCCCAGACTGGGGAACTCCCTTAAAGGCACCGACAGCCTAACAGTCCATCTCCATCTTCCATCCGATTAGCTTCTCCCCAGCTGGCCTGACCCTGGGTATTTAGGGAGGCCTGTCCCCTGCCAATCCAAGTTGGGGATTGGTCAGGGCTCCCCAGAATACCCCAGATGGCTCCACCTCTCCTCCCACCCCTCTTTCCAGAACATTCTTGAAAGAAGTGGCAAGTCCTGGTGACACAACCTGTGAGTCACCCAGCACTGCTCTAGGTCATTCCCAACCCAGATCACAAAAACACACCCACGCTTGCCTGGAAATGTACCTACTCTAAACAAAAAAACTGCACTATTCCTAGCTACACTAGCAAAAGTGTTTCAGAATGGGCAAAGTTGGGGTACTGAGAGCATAAAGGAGGGGAAGTGAATTGTAGGCACAGTGTTCAGAGCAGAGAAGGAAGATGAGGGCAAGGGGTACAGGGTGCTAAAAGGGGGGCTGGGGCTTGAAAAAAGTGTATATATATGCCCATAGTGTAATCCGTACGGTGGCCACCCCAGATTCTACACGCTGGTCAGCGAGTATGCGTAATAATGTAGCATCGTAGCCACACCCAACACATTTCGTCAGAGAGATGATGTCGTCGGAGGACTGGCTAGACAGTATACCTTAGGTTTATAGATGGTAATGTAGGTACTAGCACTACAGTTAGGATTTTAAATTACTATATTATTAATTTGTGGAGGATCATCCCTGAAGGGATGATGCTTCAGTCCCAGATTGTGATGGTTTGCTGCTTACCTAACCTTGTTTTTTAATAGGTGACAAGAGATTTATACTTTGGCTGAAGTATAACGTGTTAATGCACTAACCATTTATTATTAGTTAGTGGCAGGGCTCTACCTAGATAAATTGTATATATGTATTTGTATTTTGTTGGAGTTCTTTCACCTATTGGGTTTCTTGCCTAGCCTGATGCAGTCTCTTGGGTGTAATGTACAAAGTTTCTGCACCTCAACCAGAGAATATTATGTTAAATGCCACATATCTTATGTTACATATCTTATGTTACATTGTTGCTTTCTTCTTCCCATCCTTATTATTATGGAATACTCTGCTCTTAGCAACAAGATCTATTTTCATGTTTAGGCCTATGATGACAGGGCCTATTCCGGGGGAGGGGTTTGCAAATAGTTGTTGGTAGGCAGTGGCGGTGTGTCCATAGAGGGCGCAGTAGCACCGCCCCCTCTCGCTCCTGCACCGCCACTGAAAACAATACATAGATTCAATCATTGCATGAATCTATGTATTGCTGCCGCTGCCACCCTCTATTCAGAAGGCCGGCCCCTTGGCGAGCGCCGGCCATCTGAATAATGGCAGCTGGTTGACTGTGGAAGTGTCTGTCAGAGCGGGCGGCTCGTGGAGGAGGATCCGAGGATGGCTGACCGAGAAAGGTAAGTGCCAGGCGGGGGGGACAATCTGGCGGCATTTTAGGGGCAAACTGGCGGCAATTGATGGGCACAGTGACGACAATGGCATGGCACAGTGGCTGCATTTGGCATGGCACAGTGGCGACAATTGATGGGCACAGTGGCGACAATTGATGGGCACAGTGGCGACAATGGCATGTCACAGTGGCTGCATTTGGCATTGCACAGTGGCGACAATTGATGGGCACAGTGGCGACAATGGCATGGCACAGTGGCGACAATGGCATGGCACAGTGGCTGCGTTTGGCATGGCACAGTGGCTGCGTTTTATGGCATGGCACAGTGGCAACAATTGATGGGCACAGTGGCGACAATGGCATGGCACAGTGGCGACAATGGCATGGCACAGTGGCGTCAATTGATGGCATAGCACAGTGGCGACAATTGATGGGCACAGTGGCGACAATTGATGGCACAGTGGCTGTGCCAATTTTCTAGGGACACATTGTGATTTTTACATGAAGGAGAAAAGTGCCAAAATAGGCCCGGATGTCAAGTGGTTAAACCGTGCGTGTGTACGAGGCTTAAAGGGGTTGTAAAGGTAAAAATGTTTTCACCTTAAAGCATCCTATGCTTTAAGGTGAAAAAACATCTGACAGAACCCCCCCCCCCTGTTTTACTTACCTCACCCCTCCAGAAGACGTGGATCGGGGCCACTGTGTGCAAAACAAGCCACACAGTGGAGGTAAGTATAACATGTTTGTCATTTTAAAAAAAATTACTTTAGTATCGCTTTAAGGCTTTAAACTTTTTTTAAATATGAGTTTAGAAACTTGTTAACATTCGGCAAAAAAAATCAAACTTGACCAAAAATGATTACAGTTTCCCTTTACTATCATTGTCGTGTTTAAAAAAGGGAATCTGCCAATAGAATGCTTTGCTTCCTGCCTTTCAGAGATTATGTTCTATATCCTCATTGTGCTTGTATTCATGTATTCATTCCTTGAGAATGCAGAAAAGCTCCAGCTCTCTTTGCTGCAGACAACACAATTAGCGTTAAAAACATGGGATTCTTTCCGTGGGCTGATGAAAGTAATTTCTTGTTTGCTGTGTCAAACAAAGCATGCTATTTGTCACATTGTGGTTTGTGTATCTTTTTAGAAGCCTTCAAGCTTTGATCTGAGTGGAGATAGACTCGGTAGCGCAGATGGCAGAGGTAACATGCCAGTGATGTACATTGTCACTCAGAAAAGTCTAAGTAAACAAATAGGAAGAATTACAAGGAGAAAGCCACGTTGCGTTGGCCAGACGTGTAGATGCTTGTGAGGGAACGTAGGACCTTTGGCTCTCTTTTCGGTTCAGACAAAGGTGTGGAGCAATTTATTAGTTGCATATTCAGTGCTTTGTGAGCAATCAAAAGGCTGCTTCGAATTCTGGCCTTTGCTCGGTATTTTCAGGTAAACAATTGCATGTAATAGACGTTTCTGAGATGTGCTGAGCGCCATATAATAGTGCTTTATTTCAACTGTCATCAGAGCAGGGTTCTGAACGTGCTTGCAATGCACACAGTGCTCATGGCTGAGGTTTTTTTTTTTTGTATTAAAAATAGCTTTTATCTAATGGCTAGGCACAAAAAGAGATGCATTTGTCATGCTGGCTTTATGTTCTCCTTTAGTAACAGTAGTGGGCCAGATTCAGCAAAGAATTACGCCGGCGTATCCATAGTAGGGATGAGCTCCGCGTTCGATTCGAACGTATGTTCGACTCGAACATCGGTCGTTCGATCGTTCGTCGAAACTCGAACAAAACGGGTCGTTCGCGCCAAATTCGAGTGACGCAAAACGTCCCATAATTCACTGGGGCGTTGAGCGCTGATGATTGGCCAAGCATGCTGTATGTCCCGCATGCTTGGCCAATCACAGCGCTCAAAAAACGAAGAGCCATAATTGGCCAAAGCCAGGGTGGCTTTGGCCAATTATGGCTCAGGGGGATTAGTACACGCCCCCCACTATAAAAGGCAGCCTGCACGGCTGCCTAGTGTAGTGTGTTGGCGGTTCTAGAGAAGATCAGTCAGTCAGACAGAGAGAGATAGAGAGATAGAGACACATTGTCTTAACCAGATAGATAGATAGAAAGATAGATAGAGTAGGAAGTGTAGTCAGTATAGTTAAAAGTACAGTTTGTAGAGAATATATTCACATCCTTAGGCGTTGTCAATATATTTATAAACTGTACAGCTCAGCTAGTTTATCTATCAGGCAGGAGATTGTTCTACATGCAGCGCTCTAACGTGTTGTATTGCCTGCATTAGGGATTTACTTTAAATATAATTATTCTGTGTTATTTAACGTGTGCTAGTTAATTGCACACACAGACGCATTACCTGTTACTGCACGTGTGCAATTTATTTGCACAGAAGCGCAGTCGCTGTTAATGCAACTGGGCTATTGAATTGCACAGAAACGCAGTCGCTATTACTGCGTGCGTGCTGTTTAATAGCAACTAAAGGCAGTTGGTGTCACTGCGTGCGTGCTGTTAAATCGCATTTGACCGCAGTCGCTATTACTGCGTGCGTGCTGTTTAATAGCAACTAAAGGCAGTTGGTGTCACTGCGTGCGTGCTGTTAAATCGCATTTGACCGCAGTCGCTATTACTGCGTGCGTGCTGTTTAATAGCAACTAAAGGCAGTTGGTGTCACTGCGTGCGTGCTGTTAAATCGCATTTGACCGCAGTCGCTATTACTGCGTGCGTGCTGTTTAATAGCAACTAAAGGCAGTTGGTGTCACTGCGTGCGTGCTGTTAAATCGCATTTGACCGCAGTCGCTATTACTGCGTGCGTGCTGTTTAATAGCAACTAAAGGCAGTTGGTGTCACTGCGTGCGTGCTGTTAAATCGCATTTGACCGCAGTCGCTATTACTGCGTGCGTGCTGTTTAATAGCAACTAAAGGCAGTTGGTGTCACTGCGTGCGTGCTGTTAAATCGCATTTGACCGCAGTCGCTATTACTGCGTGCGTGCTGTTTAATAGCAACTAAAGGCAGTTGGTGTCACTGCGTGCGTGCTGTTAAATCGCATTTGACCGCAGTCGCTATTACTGCGTGCGTGCTGTTTAATAGCAACTAAAGGCAGTTGGTGTCACTGCGTGCGTGCTGTTAAATCGCATTTGACCGCAGTCGCTATTACTGCGTGCGTGCTGTTTAATAGCAACTAAAGGCAGTTGGTGTCACTGCGTGCGTGCTGTTAAATCGCATTTGACCGCAGTCGCTATTACTGCGTGCGTGCTGTTTAATAGCAACTAAAGGCAGTTGGTGTCACTGCGTGCGTGCTGTTAAATCGCATTTGACCGCAGTCGCTATTACTGCGTGCGTGCTGTTTAATAGCAACTAAAGGCAGTTGGTGTCACTGCGTGCGTGCTGTTAAATCGCATTTGACCGCAGTCGCTATTACTGCGTGTGTGCTGTTTAATAGCAACTAAAGGCAGTTGGTGTCACTGCGTGCGTGCTGTTAAATCGCATTTGACCGCAGTCGCTATTACTGCGTGCGTGCTGTTTAATAGCAACTAAAGGCAGTTGGTGTCACTGCGTGCGTGCTGTTAAATCGCATTTGACCGCAGTCGCTATTACTGCGTGCGTGCTGTTTAATAGCAACTAAAGGCAGTTGGTGTCACTGCGTGCGTGCTGTTAAATCGCATTTGACCGCAGTCGCTATTACTGCGTGCGTGCTGTTTAATAGCGACTAAAGGCAGTTGGTGTCACTGCGTGCGTGCTGTTAAATCGCATTTGACCGCAGTCGCTATTACTGCGTGCGTGCTGTTTAATAGCAACTAAAGGCAGTTGGTGTCACTGCGTGCGTGCTGTTAAATCGCATTTGACCGCAGTCGCTATTACTGCGTGTGTGCTGTTTAATAGCAACTAAAGGCAGTTGGTGTCACTGCGTGCGTGCTGTTAAATCGCATTTGACCGCAGTCGCTATTACTGCGTGCGTGCTGTTTAATAGCAACTAAAGGCAGTTGGTGTCACTGCGTGCGTGCTGTTAAATCGCATTTGACCGCAGTCGCTATTACTGCGTGCGTGCTGTTTAATAGCAACTAAAGGCAGTTGGTGTCACTGCGTGCGTGCTGTTAAATCGCATTTGACCGCAGTCGCTATTACTGCGTGCGTTCTGTTTAATAGCAACTAAAGGCAGTTGGTGTCACTGCGTGCGTGCTGTTAAATCGCATTTGACCGCAGTCGCTATTACTGCGTGCGTGCTGTTTAATAGCAACTAAAGGCAGTTGGTGTCACTGCGTGCGTGCTGTTAAATCGCATTTGACCGCAGTCGCTATTACTGCGTGCGTGCTGTTTAATAGCAACTAAAGGCAGTTGGTGTCACTGCGTGCGTGCTGTTAAATCGCATTTGACCGCAGTCGCTATTACTGCGTGCGTGCTGTTTAATAGCAACTAAAGGCAGTTGGTGTCACTGCGTGCGTGCTGTTAAATCGCATTTGACCGCAGTCGCTATTACTGCTTGCGTGCTGTTTAATAGCAACTAAAGGCAGTTGGTGTCACTGCGTGCGTGCTGTTAAATCGCATTTGACCGCAGTCGCTATTACTGCGTGCGTGCTGTTTAATAGCAACTAAAGGCAGTTGGTGTCACTGCGTGCGTGCTGTTAAATCGCATTTGACCGCAGTCGCTATTACTGCGTGCGTGCTGTTTAATAGCAACTAAAGGCAGTTGGTGTCACTGCGTGCGTGCTGTTAAATCGCATTTGACCGCAGTCGCTATTACTGCGTGCGTGCTGTTTAATAGCAACTAAAGGCAGTTGGTGTCACTGCGGCTATTTTGTTACTTTGCACTTGAGCCAAGTCGCTCTTACTGTGTGGTTGCTGTTTAATACCATCTGAAAGCAGTTGGTGTGACAGCGACTAATTTGTTACTTTACACTTGAACCAAGTCGCTCTTACTGTGTGATTGCTGTTTAATACCATCTGAACGCAGTCGGTGTGACAGCGACTATTTTGTTACTTTACACTTGAGCCAAGTCGCTCTTACTGTGTGGTTGCTGTTTAATACCATCTGAACGCAGTTGGTGTGACAGCGACTATTTTGTTACTTTACACTTGAGCCAAGTCGCTCTTACTGTGTGGTTGCTGTTTAATACCATCTGAACGCAGTTGGTGTGACAGCGACTATTTTGTTACTTTACACTTGAGCCAAGTCGCTCTTACTGTGTGGTTGCTGTTTAATACCATCTGAACGCAGTCGGTGTGACAGCGACTATTTTGTTACTTTACACTTGAGCCAAGTCGCTCTTACTGTGTGGTTGCTGTTTAATACCATCTGAACGCAGTTGGTGTGACAGCGACTATTTTGTTACTTTACACTTGAACCAAGTCGCTCTTACTGTGTGATTGCTGTTTAATACCATCTGAACGCAGTCGGTGTGACAGCGACTACTTTGTTACTTTACACTTGAGCCAAGTCGCTCTTACTGTGTGGTTGCTGTTTAATACCATCTGAACGCAGTGGGTGTGACAGCGACTATTTTGTTACTTTACACTTGAGCCAAGTCGCTCTTACTGTGTGGTTGCTGTTTAATACCATCTGAACGCAGTCGGTGTGACAGCGACTATTTTGTTACATAACACCTGAACGCATAACTATGGCTGGAAGGACAAAGAGAGGCAGAGAGTCACGAGGGCAAGCAGGCTCTGCATCTAGAGGTAACGCTGGTGATGGATGTGGTGCATCCTCTTCAGCACGTGGCCGTGGCCGCTCGTCCTTCTTTTCGGGAGCTGGCCGTGTTGAGCCTCAACATGCTGAGAAATTAGTTGAGTGGATGACCAAGCCGTCCTCATCCTCCTCATCCTCTCTCACACAGACTGATTATAGTTTGTCTGGCAAAGCAGCTGCCAAGGCGTCCTCTACCCTCTGCACAATGGGATCACACAATCCTTCCCTAGTCCCACACCGTGTCCTCCTGAGGAGTCCCCCGAACTGTTTCAACACAGTGTTGGGTACATGCTAGCTGAAGATGCACAGCGTTTTGAAGACTCCGATGACGGAACACTGATAGAGGAAGGCATTGATGTGAGCCCAGGGAGAGGGGGTGGCCGAGAGGGACAACAATCTGTGAGTGATGTTCCCCCAGCTGGAGCATACTGCCAGGTTGTCGCCAGTGATGATGAGGAGGGAGGGGATGATGAGGTCATTGACTCTACCTGGGTGCCTGGTAGGAGAGAGGAGGAGGAGGAAGAGGACGAGGCACAGGCACATCTTCAAAGAGGCAGGAAGCCCTGCAGGGGTCAGCTTAAGGGCAGTACACCAACTGCATTACGTGGCGCTGCTGTGTCTCAACGGTACAGCAAAAGTTCTTTGGTGTGGGCCTTTTTTGAAACCTGTCCATCAGATGCTACCTTTGCTGTTTGCAACATATGTCTCAAGCGTATCTCGCGTGGCCAAAACATCACCCGCTTGGGCACCACATGCTTGTCCAGACATATGTCGACCTGCCATGCAGCTCGTTGGCAGGCATACCAGAAAGACCCACACCAAAGACCAAAGCGGTCCTCCCCTTGCCCTTCTGTGACCTCAAACCCCACTAGACCCCTAGTCCTCTCTGCAGCCTGCACCGAAGGTGTAGAAATAGGTGTGTCACAACGTAGTAGTGGTAGTACATCCGGCCAATCTACTGATATTACCAGACAAATTTCCCTGCCCCAGCTGCTGCAGCGCCGAAAGAAGTACGCTCCCAGCCATCCACATGCCCAGCGGTTGAATGCTAGCTTAGCAAAATTGCTAGCACTTCAACTGCTACCTTTTCAGTTGGTAGATTCTGCCCCCTTCCGTGAGTTTGTGGAATGTGCAGTACCTCAGTGGCAAGTACCCAAACGCCACTTTTTTTCACGGAAGGCGATTCCGGCTCTCTACCGGCATGTGGAAGGTAATGTCCATACCTCGCTGGACAGGGCGGTCAGTGGTAAGGTGCATCTTACCGCTGACTCATGGTCCAGCAGGCATGGACAGGGACGTTACCTGTCTTTTACGGCCCATTGGGTGACTCTGCTGGCAGCTGGGAAGGACGCAGGTCAAGGCACAGTAGTTTTGGAGGTTGTTCCACCACCACGCCTCCAAAACACTACAACTGCTTGTGACACACCTCTCTCCTCCACCCCCTCCTCTTCTTCTTCCTCTGTGGCCTCTTCCTGTGGTGATGTTGGCTCAGAACCAGCCGTGCTTCGTAGGCGTACGACGGGCTACGCAGGAATGCAGGCCAAGAGATGCCATGCGGTCCTAGAGCTGGTGTGCTTGGGAGACAGGAGCCACACTGGGGAAGAGGTTCTTTCAGCTCTGCAGGGGCAGGCTCAGAGGTGGTTGACGCCACGCCAGCTGAAGCCTGGAATGGTGGTCAGCGATAATGGCACCAACCTCCTCTCTGCCCTGCGACGTGGAAAACTCACCCATGTGCCCTGTTTTGCGCATGTTCTCAATTTGGTGGTGCAGCGGTTCTTGGGCAGGTACCCTGGCTTACAGGATGTCCTGAGGCAGGCCAGGAAAGTCTGTGTGCATTTCCGGAGGTCATATAATGCCACTGCTCGGCTGACAGACCTCCAGAGGGAATACAACCTGCCCAAGAACCGCCTAATCTGTGACATGCCCACCAGATGGAACTCTACGTTGGCCATGCTGCAGCGGCTGCACACGCAGCAGAGGGCCATCAATGAGTACCTGTGCCAATATGGCAGCAGAACTGGCTCAGGGGAGCTTGGGTTTTTTTCACCACGCCAGTGGGCCTTGATCAGGGATGCATGCACTGTCCTGTCACCATTTGAGGAGGCCACGAGGATGGTGAGCAGTGACAGTGCATGCATCAGTGAGACTGTCCCGCTTATTCACATGTTGGAGCACACCCTACGTGGAATAATGGACAGGGCCCTTGAGGCAGAACAGAGGGAGGAAGAGGAGGACTTCCTTACCTCTCAAGGCCCCCTTTATCCAGACACTGTTCCTGCTTGCCCACCTGGAACACAGGAAGAGGAGGAGGAGGATGAGGAAGAGGAGGAGGAGGAGGATTGTATCAGCAGCATGGAGGTGGAGCCTAGCACTCAGCATCAACAGCAGCAGTCTTCAAGGGATCATTTACAGTCCCAAGGAACACGTGGACTTTTACGTGGCTGGGATGAGGTGGCTGAGGATCCTGTCGTCCTCAGTGACCCAGAGGACTGTGCCCCGAATGCCTCTGCAAACCTACGCTGCATGGCCTCCCTGATTCTGCAAAGCCTGCGTAAGGATCCTCGTGTACGTGCTATCAAGGAGAGGGATCATTACTGGCTGGCAACTCTCCTTGATCCACGTTACAAGAGTAAGGTAACGGATCTTATGTTGCCATCGCAGAGGGAGCAGAAGATGAAACTACTGCGGGAGGCCTTGCAGAAGGGTCTGTGCAATGCGTTCCCAGAACCGGGGGGATTACCAAAACCTGGCCCTGGACAACGTCTTGCTGAGGCTTCGGTGAGTCAGAGAAGGAGCGGTGGAGAAGGTGGCCGTCTGACCGATGCGTTCAGACAATTTTTTAGTCCGCAGCCCCAAGGTCTGACCGGTTCCAGCAACCATCGCCAGCGTCTGGTTTACATGGTCCGGGAATACCTAGCGGCAAGATCCGACTTGGACACCTTCCCCACGGAAAATCCTCTGGCTTACTGGGTCTTGAGGATGGATCACTGGCCAGAGCTTGCACAGTACGCAATTGAGCTACTGGCTTGCCCTGCATCCAGTGTTCTTTCAGAACGTACATTCAGTGCTGCTGGAGGCTTTGTGACCGATCACAGGGTACGCCTCTCCACCGACTCTGTTGATCGACTGACCTTCATCAAAATGAATCAGGCTTGGATCAACACCGGCTACCAAGCACCTGATGCTGATGTTACTGAATAAGAATTTTGTGTTGAAATATCAGATCCCTTTGAGACTGCTGATGCTGAGTGACTGTCCTGTTGTGCTGCTGATGGAATATCCTTCTCCTCCTCACTTTTCATGCTGTTAGCTAGTAAGAAATTTTGTTTTTCTGTGCCTAAGGCCTAATTTTTCTGCCCCTGTTTAACAGGGGCGCCTAATAACAATTTTGGATGCAATACTTTGCACGTGGCCTAAGGCCTAATTTTTGTGCCCCTGTGTAACAGGGGCGTCTAATAACAATTTTTGATGCAATACTTTGCACGTGGCCTAAGGCCTAATTTTTGTGCCCCTGTGTAACAGGGGCGTCTAATAACAATTTTTGATGTAATACTTTGCACGTGGCCTAAGGCCTAATTTTTGTGCCCCTGTGTAACAGGGGCGTCTAATAACAATTTTTGATGCAATACTTTGCACGTGGCCTAAGGCCTAATTTTTGTGCCCCTGTGTAACAGGGGCGTCTAATAACAATTTTTGATGCAATACTTTGCACGTGGCCTAAGGCCTAATTTTTGTGCCCCTGTGTAACAGGGGCGTCTAATAACAATTTTGGATGCAATACTTTGCACGTGGCCTAAGGCCTAATTTTTGTGCCCCTGTGTAACAGGGGCGTCTAATAACAATTTTGGATGCAATACTTTGCACGTGGCCTAAGGCCTAATTTTTGTGCCCCTGTGTAACAGGGGCGTCTAATAACAATTTTTGATGCAATACTTTGCACGTGGCCTAAGGCCTAATTTTTGTGCCCCTGTGTAACAGGGGCGTCTAATAACAATTTTGGATGCAATACTTTGCACGTGGCCTAAGGCCTAATTTTTGTGCCCCTGTGTAACAGGGGCGTCTAATAACAATTTTTGATGCAATACTTTGCACGTGGCCTAAGGCCTAATTTTTGTGCCCCTGTGTAACAGGGGCGTCTAATAACAATTTTTGATGCAATACTTTGCACGTGGCCTAAGGCCTAATTTTTGTGCCCCTGTGTAACAGGGGCGCCTAATAACAATTTTTGATGCAATACTTTGCACGTGGCTCCTTGTTGCGCTCCAATTACAGATATTGGGAGGGGTTGCAGTGTAATGTTGCGCCTACGGACACATTTTTATGCCCCTGTGTAACAAGGGCGCCTAATAACAATTTTTGATGCAATACTTTGCACGTGGCTCCTTGTTGCGCTCCAATTACAGATATTGGGAGGGGTTGCAGTGTTATGTTGCGCCTACGGACACATTTTTATGCCCCTGTGTAACAAGGGCGCCTAATAACAATTTTTGATGCAATACTTTGCACGTGGCTCTTTGTTGCGCTACAATTACAGTATGTTTGAGGGGTGCCCTTTTTTCTACAATTTTGCTTTCCCAAAAAGATAATGCCACCCCCCCACCACCCCTAAAATAATCGAGATATTGTTCCCACACAGCACGTGCGCAACCAGTATTAAATTACTTTGTTCTTATAATAATTTAATGTTGTGCAGGGACATTTCTAAACATGTGCCACTACTAGAGACACACAGCAGGTGTGATATTTGAAGGAATTTTTCATTTTTTTTTTTTCACTTTAAACATCATTAAAATCGCTGCTCCGCAAAAACGTCCGTTTTTAAAATATTTTTTTCGATTGATACATGTTCCCTGGGGCAAGACCCGGGTTCTGAAAGACGTTTACCAACATTAAATTGAATATTGGTCTTTAAAATGATCGTTTTTGAATTCGAACGTTCGAGTCCCATAGACTTCAATGGGGTTCTAAATGTTCGCGCGAACCCGCGGTCTGTTCGAACGTTCTGATGCGAACCGAACCCGGGTATGTTCGGCTCATCCCTAATCCATAGATACGCCGCGTAAATTCAAAGCTGCGCCGGCGTATCTACTTTCTGTATTCAGAAAGCTAGATACGCCGACATTAGCCTAAGATCCGACTGGCGTAATTCTCTTACGCCGTCGTATCTTAGGTTGCATTCTCACGCTGGCCGCTAGGTGGCGCTTCCGTCGTTTTCAGCGTAGAGTATGCAAATTACCTAGTTACGCCGATTCACAAACGTACGTGCGCCCGGCGGTAGTTTTTTACGTCGTTTGCGTAAGGCTTTTTCGGCGTAACACTGCTCCTGCTATTAGGTGGTGCAGCCAATGTTAAGTATGGACGTCGTTCCCGCTTTGAAATTTGAATTTTTTACATCGTTTGCGTAAGTCGCTCGCGAATAGGGCTGGACGTAATTTACGTTCACGTCAAAACCAATACGCCGTTGCGGCGTACTTGGGAGCAATGCACACTGGGATATGTACACGGACGGCGCATGCGCCGTTCGTAAAAAAACGTCAATCACGTCAGGTCATCACACATTAACATAAAACACGCCCCCTTCCACATTTGAATTACGCGTGCTTACGCCGGCCCCATTTACGCTACGCTGCCGCAACTTACGGAGCAAGTGCTTTGTGAATACTGCACTTGCTCCTGTAAGTTGCGTCGGCGTAGCGTAAATACGATACGCTGCGCCGTCGTAACTATGCGCGCCCCTACCTGAATCTAGCCCAGTATTTACCTCGTAACTGGGATTTTTAAGGCAATTTTGATTCAAAAATATTATTATAAAAAGTATTTATTATTAAAGGTCAAGAAAATGCTCTGAAAAAAACAAGACATTCAACAATGATTGCACAATACCAAGATATTACATCCCATTGAATAAAATTCATAGTATGTATCAAAAGTTGAAGTGGTATTTCCCAGTTATTTGCTGTTCCTCCATAAGGGCACTTGGAGATGGTTATTCAGTAGGTGGGGATATCCGACGCGTTTCAAAATATAGACATTCAACAATTTCTTCTTCGGGGATTATTACCACTTCTGAAATACAAAATAATCAAATTAAAGTCAAAGTCCAGACCTAAATCCAATTGAGAATCTGTGGCAAGACTTGAAAATTGCTGTTTACAGATGCTATCCATCCAATCTGACAGAGCTTGAGCTATTTGGCAGAAGAAGAATGGGCAAAAATGTCACTCTCTAAATGTGCCAAGCTGGTAGAGACATCCCCAAAAAGACTTGCAGCTGTAATTGCAGTGAAAGGTGGTTCTACAAAGTATTGACTCGGAGGACTGAATACAAATGCACGACACACTTTTCACATATTAAAAAGATTGAAAACCATTTATCATTTTCCTTCCACTTCACAATTATGTGCCACTTTGTGTTTGCCTATCAAATAAAATCCCAATAACATACATTTACATTTTTGGTTGTAACATGACAAAATGTGGAAAATTTCAAGGGGTATGAATACTTTTTCATTGTACATCAAATCATGTATTTTATCAAATGAAAGCTGGGTAAGTACGTGATTATGATTTAGCATCAGTCTCTTGTAGTCCCGGTACAGCAGAGCTCCAACAGGGAGAAGAAGAAACAGCAAAATGAGCAGCCCAGGTGTGCTGAAGTGCAAAGAGCATGCTGATAAGACAAAAGAGCAGAGTGACAGAGAAATGAGCTTATCAATCTGTTGTTTGTCATTTCACCATCTAGTCACAGGGAGGCGAAGAGAAGGAGTAGGGGATCTGAAAGTGAAGGTGGAACTGCTTAAGATAAAGATTGTGTAACAGGGCTGGGCTGTGGGGCAGAGCTGTGTAAATCCCAGGACTGGATAGACAGAAATACAAATCCCTTGATAGGTAAAACAGCTCTCATGTATGTAGTTAAAGTGACACTGAAAAATATCCTTATTTTTCAAATAATCCATACACATCTGCTACTTAAAGTGGAGGTTCCCCTAAAAATAAACTTTTAATATTGCATTTCCCACATTAATGACAATTAGAATCGGCTGGTTTTATAAAAAAAAAACGTCCGTACGTACCGTTTGCTATATGCGTTCTCACCGCCGCTTCCGGGTATGATGGTCGGGGATGGGCGTTCCTAATTGATGGACAGGCATCCGACCGACGCATACATCGCGTCACGAAATGCCGAAAGAAGCCGAACGTCGGTGCGCATGCGCCGTATAGAGCCGCACCGACGTTCGGTTTCTTTCGGCATCTCGTGACGCGATGTATGCGTCGGTCGGATGCCTGTATCACAAAATCACAGCTGATCATGGTTTAAACAAGTAGAGGAGAGCCGATCTCCTGACAGGGGGGGGGGGGGGCTATGCGGATTGATTATCAGCGCAGCCCTCCCGAGGATGCCCACCCAGGACCACCAGGGATGCCACCTATGGCCACCAGGGATGCTGACCATTGATGCCCACCCAGGGCTACCAGGGATGCCACGCAGGACCACCAGGTATGAACTTTAGAGGTGCCAATCAGTGCCCATTGTAGATACCAATCAGTGTCCAGCAGTAAAGCCTGCCAGTGCCTCCTAATCAGTGCTGCCTATCAGTGCCACCTATCAGTGCCCATCAGTACCGCCTATCAGTGCCCATCAGTACCACCTATAAGTGCCCATCAGTGACGCCTATCAGTGCCCATCAGTGACACCTATGAGTGCCCATCAGTGCCATCTATCAATGCCCATCAGTGCTGCATATCGGTGCCACCTATCGGTGCCCATCAGTGCTGCCTATCAATGCCCATCAGTGCCGCATATCAGTGCCCATCAGTGCCACTTCATCAGGGCCACCTCGCCAGTGCCCATTAGTGCCACCTTATCAGTGCCCATCAGTGCAGCCTCATCAGTGCCCATAAGTAAAGGTGAAAAATTACTTATTTACAAAATGTTATCACAAAAACATAGAACAACTTCTTTTCTTTTTTATTTGTTTAGCACAAAAACACCCCAGTAGTGATCAAATACCACCAAAATAAAGCTCTATTTGTGGGAACAAAATGATGAAAATGTTGTTTGTGTACAGTGTTACATGAGTGCGCAATTGCCATTCACGTTGCGACAGCGCTGAAAGCTGAAAATTGGTCTGGGCAGGAAGGGGCAAAAGTGCCCAGTATTGAAGTGGTGAATGGTTTTGCTTTGGGGACCCATCACTCAAAGTAGGGACCTGAAAGGGTAAATGATTGTTTGTCCCCTTTACTGAGATGGCGCTACTCAATTTATTTGTATTTTATGCAGCTTTTAAAAGCGATCAGCTTCATGCCAACCTTGGAGAAAGCCTGTGCCACCTGTGTCCCACGATGTCATGTTTTATAAAAGTGGATATAAACAAGAGGTTAAAAAATCTTAAATATTAAAAAGCTTTGTATGGCAAGCCATAAGGGATTACTTTGATGCGGTTGGTCAGCTTAAAGTGGTTGTAAACCCTTTGGGAGAACTTACACCTACAGGTAAACCTAGATTAACCACTTGCTTACTGGGCACATAAACCCCCTTCGTTCCCAGGCGAAATTTCAGCTTCCGGCACTGCGTCGTTTTAACTGACATTTGCGCGGTCGTGCGACGTGGCTCCCAAACAAAATTGAGGTCCTTTTTTCCCCACAAATAGAGCTTTCTTTTGGTGGTATTTGATCACCTCTGTGGTTTTTATTTTTTGCGCTATAAACTGTGTGGGGGGAGGGGGGTGACTGGGGGAGATGACCGATGCTGTGTCCCTATGTACAAGGGACACAGATCTGTCTCCTCTCCTCTGACAGCACGTGGAGCTCTGTGTTTACACACAGAGCTCCACGTCCCTTCTGTATTACCGACGATCGCGTGTACCCGGCGGACATCGCGGCCGCCAGGTACACGCATCGGCTTCCCAGCGATGTGCCGGGACAGTGTTTACCCGATGCGCGCCCCCTAGAGGCGCGCGCGGGTAATGCACTTGAAATGACGTCCAAAGACGTCCAGTTGGCACCTGAGACCCGCGCTGTTGACGTCTTTTCTCAATAGCGCGGGTCTCAAGTGGTTAAGGCTTACCCGTAGGTGTTTGCAATATCTCCTAGACCTACACGGTCTTGGAGATATTTGCAATTTCCCTGAGTGACACCTTCAACGGCGCATGCGCCGTCTTGAAAGGACATGCTGTGCCGTTTCAAGCCGGGGTCATGCCGTTAAAGGCGGCGCCCTCTCGCAGGCGCGGGAGTGACGTCAGGCGACTCTGGCCAGTCACAGAGCCGGCGTTCACGGCCCCCGGAAGAAGAGGGGTGAAGAATGGATGCTCGCTGCCACGGAGAAGACAGGGACATTGCGGGCTTCTCCTGCAGGTAAGTGTCACATAATGGGCTACTTATAGTCATCCATTATGCTTTACCTTTGCAGGGCGACATAGAGGAAGTAAACCCCATCATTGTATTGCAATGTATGTGAACAAAAAAAATCCCTGTTTTAGTGCAAAGTTTGCTAGAAAGGGTGTATAGCAACGTGCTGAGGGTTCATCCAGAATTTTTAATGTTAATGTGGTCACACCTGATCGGTTTTTATATATATGCATAAGCTATAGGGATTTCTGCACAGGTATATTTTATTTCTATTGCATAGTGCAGATCTGTGACCAGACCTCAGCTCTTATGCAAAAAAAAACACACAAAACTGTTTTAGAGCAAAGTTTGCTACAAAGGGTGTAGAGCAGCGTGCAGAGAGCTCATTCAGAATTTCTAGTGTTAAAATGCGGTCGCACTTCTTTAGCACCTCATGGGGTTATATTTATGTATAGGCTATTGGGATTTGAGCACAAGTATATATTATTTGTAAGCCATAACCTAATTATCTACAAGAAATTTGCCACAGACATAGCAATGTAACATTGCTGTAATATCTACAGTTCTCAACTTTTCCTGAAAATTCATTTCTGCAATGTGCCAGCAGAGGGAGCTCTGAGGGTTTTTGGTGATGTTTAGTAGAAGTTTCATAGCAGTGATTTACTAAAATAATTCAATAATAAGAAACAACTGTAATGCAGCGATATCACTTCACATTATTTTTTATAATTAATAAAGCCCAATAACATAGGTAATATCAATGTACTCTAACATAAATAGATACAAAAAAGTTATTACATATTATCAATGCTCAAATACAGATACATTGACATACAGGCTTAACAACAAATATGCTGAGTACAGAAGGGTTAGAGGGCTATCTTTAGCCCAAATGTTGTTGAATGAGAGTGGAGGAACCTGCATGACCTGTATAAAATTAAAAAACATTATGGAATAGTAGGTCACTACAGGAGCATTCTGTTACTTTCTGTTACTGTGCACAGTACAGGCAGACAAGGCACAGGTTTTTCTTAGATGTACACAATATCCTGCTATTTAATTAGATACATTTTATTTATATATATATATATATATATATATATATATATATATATATATATATATATATATAAAATATAATATAAATATATATAATATAAATATGTATACATTTTATATATATATATATATATATATATATATATATATATATATATATATATATATATATATATATATATATATATGTATATATATACAGCCCTTTAAAATTTCCACTCGCATACTAGCATTTGGCAAGTGGATTTAAGCTGGGGGCGAGTGATGACAGGGCTGCATGACCAATCTCCCTCCAATCTGTGCCTACACTTAGAGTCCCGATGAGATTGGCGGCCGAAGAGGAAAGGTGAATGCTCGGGAAAGGTAGTCTGGTGAGCCGCGCACAGGCAGAGCAGTACACAGGTGCTCTCCTTACAATTCTCATTAAGCCATGGGACCTAACAGTATGACCTCTCTGAGCCTGCCCCCCTCCCCCGGGCCCCGACCAATGTAGCTGGAGAGCAGAAAGTAATGAGTGAGGTGGAGGATTGCAAGAATTACCACTCCGGTGCAGCGCTCACTGAAAGTTGCCCTGACATGAGAGCGGCAGCCTTCCAGTTTGTGCAGTTTTCTTCTCCTTGTGCTCTATGTAAGTGTCCAACAGTTTAGCCTGAGCACTGTGAACAGACTGGTCTCAATGTGTGCTGTGCGCTGTCAGTGTGCCCTGTGCTATGGTGTCAGTGGCTGTGCAGTTGTGTGGATCTTAGCGATGGATTGTACTCCCCCCCGCTGTGCTGCAGCTCCTCTCCTCTCTGCCAGCCTGAATAAAAGGGGGAAGTGGGGACATGCAAGCGTGGAGCCACACACACAGGCTCCTGATGATGAGATGAATGGGAGAAAGAGAGAGGATGGATGGGAGTTGCAGAGGAGACAGCAAGAGAATGGGGAAGAGACACAGTTCTAGTGCCCTGTCCCTCTGGTCTGCCCCCAGTGCCCTGTCCCTCTAGTCTGCCCCCAGTGCCCTGTCCCTCTGGTCTGCCCCCAGTGCCCTGTCCCATTTTGTTAAAGTTGTTGTTGGTAATATTTAATTTTGTAACTTGATTCTGCATAAAACATTGTCATTCCATGAGATAATCTACGAGGGCGTGTTTACGGGTGCAATTAGGCGCAGGGCAGTGTATGAATTAGGTGGGGCAACTGGTGGCGAGTAACTCTTGAGGCCTGGCTAGTAGCTCAGGACTTGAAATTTTGAGCCCTGTGTATATATATATATATATATATATATATATATATATATATATATATATATATATAATATAAATATGTATGATCCACTTTAAAATACAATGCCAACGACAACCAATCAGAATCCATTTGGTATTGGCACAAATCCAGCAAAGTGAATTCCTGGCTGCTACAGGTTACTGTACTTCTGGAGTAAGTACTCCTTACTCCATTTGTTTGCATAGGGTTGTTAACATAGCATTATATTTTATATGTCTGGGATGCAGAAAGGAATTAGCAGGTTAGATCAGCAAATCACCCCAGTCAGTGAACAATTTCATAGCGAAATCCACCAAGGTACCTGTCTTCACCTGGTCCAGCTACAACCTGTGTCGTGATTGCTGATCAAACACCTGATGTTCCTTAGAAAGAGAAATAATTAACATTTTGAGATGGATTTTGTCAGCAAATCAAAGGGCTTCACGCACTATTTGCGAGGCCTTGGCACCTTTGCATTACAATATCTGTACACCTATTTTTATTGTTATGACAACACTGCAGGCCAAATGCTCTCATCCCTGAAAACTTGATGAAAATATGTGATGATATTTTGAAACCAGAGACCAAACCACTTACATTTGCAAGGACTCTACCTTTGATGCCAAAATTAAATGAGTGGAATGCATCTCTATTAAGAAACATTTGGAGTATCACTTAACCCCCTGTCAAAGTTACCTGATCCACAATACAAGCAGATGATGTTGTCTTTGAAATGTTCAGCAGAAGGTCAGGAAAGCTGACATCACGAGAAATGTCTACTCGTCATACCACTGTGCGTGTTAAATACTGTATGGGGAGAAGGCCATAGAGAGACACATAAACATCCTATACATGGAGGTTGGTGTTCGCACAGGTCTAACCTCTGTCAAGTCGTAATGGACAGATGGTATAACGAGTTCATTTTTTCATGTGTACGCATGTTTCACAAAAAGCCTTAGAAATCTGTCCTAGAACACTTGTATAAAGAAGAACCACACATCTACACTTCCAATCAGTGCCGGCCCAAGACATTGCGCTGCCTGGTACCAAGAATAAAATGCTGCCCCCCCCCAAAAAAAAAATTGCGCCCACTAAAATGCCCCCACATCCATTATTTTATATCATGATAACTAAAGTGGACCTATCATGGCTCTATACATGTATATAGGAGTATAAAGAGGACCTGTTATGGTTGTTTACATGTATTGGAATATAAAAAGGACCTGTTATGGCTCTATTCATGCAATTAACCCCACAGTGGAGTGGAGAGCGGAACGGGAGGAGCGGTCAGGCGGCAATTAGCCCCACAGTGGAGAGGAGAGCGGAGCTGGCGGAATGGGATGGCATGCGGGTGGCAATTTGCTGCCCCCCTGAAAGTGCTGCCTGGTACAATGGTACCATCGGGTCCCATGGTAGGGCCAGCCCTGCTTCCAATAAATGTTCAGTTCTGTTACAGTAAAACCTTGGATTGAGAGCAACTTGGTTTGAGAGCGTTTTGCAAGACAAGCTAATTTTTTTTATAAATTTTGACTTGATAAACGAGCGATGTCTTGTTATACGAGTAGCGTCATGTCATAACTGAGTATAAAAGAGAAGAGAGGTGCCTCTAAGTGAAGCAATATGCTACATTTAATAAAGTTCCAACATTTAGCATCAGATGTCTGTTTATTAGAGGTCAGCAACTGCAGTATTTGTAGCTGCTGACTTTTAATAATTTTTTTTTAAATGACTAAAGTTCCTTTTTAAGTATGCCCATGTGAATGAGGATCTAAACATGAGCTATTTTTTAAAGATCTGCTGGCAGGTTCCTAGGCATTATCCAGCTGTTTTAAAAAATAAATACAAATTCATTTATCTAGTAGGTAGTGTATTGTATCCAGGGCAGGACTTAGGGTGGTGGTGGCCCCTTGGCTTTTAGTGTTGAAGGGGAGGCGCATTAAAGTTGTTGAGGGGGGGCGCATTAAAGTTGTTGAGCGGGGGGGCGAATTGAAGTTGTTGAGCGCGGGGGGGGCGCATTAAATGGAATGTGTCGGCTCTCTTCCCTTCAGCAGATATCCACACACAGCTCCGGTTCCTCCTGTTTTTTTTTTTTTTTGCAGTTGTTGAGCAGGGGGGGTGTGCCTCTCACCTGTGCCGACAGCCGGGGCCACAGACTGTCATTAGCCCGGCTGTCGGCTTTCTTCCCTTCAGCAGCCACAGTCCTCCACACACCGCTCCTGCTTCCGTGCTGCCTCCTCTTGCAGTGCGGGAAAATTAACCCTTTCGCGGGACTGCGGGAAGAAGCTGTCTGTGCGGGAAAGTCCCGCAGAATCCATGCGTGTTGGGAGGTATGCGCAGGGCCGCCATCAGGAATTTTGGGGCCCCTTACTAGGGTTGCCATCTGTCCAGGAATCGGGATTACCACTCTCCTTGAGGCACCCAAAGGTGCCCCAGGTATTTTATAATCCTATTGTGTATACTACGAAAAAAAATGTGCCCTGTGCCGCTAAAGGGTTCGGGTTTGGCTTGAAGAAAAGGTGGCAACTCTACCCCTTACACAGCTTAAGACATGGGCCCCCTGGAGCAGAGAACCGGGGGGGGGGGGTGCTGCCGTCTGAAATTGAGAACCGGGGGAGGCTGCCGCAAATTGAGAAGCGGCACAAAAAAAAATGTATATATATAAAAAAGGGGGTAGCCTTCTGGGCCCTTTAATAAAAAGAATCCTCTGGGCCCTTTAATAAAAAATAAAATAAATAAATAAACATTTATAAATAATACATAAAAAAAAAAAAGGGAGGTTGCCTTTCTGGGCCCCTCTGGGCCTTTTAATAAAAAATAAAAACATATAAACAAAAATAAAAAAATAAACATTTATAAAAATAAATAAAAAAGGGGGGGTTGCCACATGGGGCCCTGGGGACCTCTGAGCCCTTTAAAGTGGAGTTTCCATCCCAAATTTGTTTTTCATTATTGTGCTCATTAGACCTAAAAAAGTTAAAACAATTTTTTTTTTTTTACACTCATCTGGAAATGCCAGTTGCTATGCAGTCCCACGAAATCTGCCTTTGAAATCACCTATGATTGTGACATCTCCCTCTAATGCTCCTGGAAAAAGTGTGTCATCATTTCCCAGGATGCAGTGCACTGTCCAATTATCACTCCCCATCTAAGACTTCCAGGAAGTAAATGCTTGTAGGCTTCACAATGCCCACAAGCAAAATGACAACGGTGTAGACAAAGTTTTATAAATTATCTTTTTTGAATATCTATGCGGATCGGCGGCGGATTGTAAAATAGTAAGTGACCGGATTTATATTATAAAAATGCAGGATAAAAGGACATACATTTAAAAAATGCTAATTGTGGTTGGAACTCCGCTTTAGTAAAAAAAAATATACCTAAAAAAAAAGGGGGTTGCCATCCGGGGGCCCTGGAGACCTCTGGGCTCTTTAATAATAAATATATTTATATAAATATATATATATATATATATATATATATATATATATATATATATATATATATATATAAAATACATTTTTTTTTAATAAAAAACCCCTAAAAAAAAAAAACATTTTTATTTTTTTATTTTTTGTAAAGGGGGCCCCCTATTGGGTGGGGCCCATGGGCTTGAGCCCAGTCAAGCCCAATGGTAAGTCCGGTCCTGATTGTATCCAGTAGGATGTATGGTACTTAGTGGGTAACTATGTAATAATGAATTCCAGGTAAAGGAAACCTAATTCTATGCTTATCATTTAAGAGGGTAGGCCTCCTTAGTTTTCTTCAGGACAGTGATAAACAAAATAAAGAATAACTAAAAAGAAAAATAGTATGAAGACAAATAGAAAAAAGTAAGAGTGACTGAAATATCATTATGATGAGTGAAGTGGGGAAGTGAAGATGGATGAATTAAAATTAAAAATAGAATATGGGCGACAGAGTGAAAAAAATCCACTCAACTGGTAAATTTATCAGACTATAACTTTGGCTTTAAATACACTTTAAAGCGGAGTTCCACCCAGGAAAACAACATTTGGCCAAAAGTACTAAAAAAATAAAATAAAATAAAAGTGAAAAAAAAAAAAATTGATACTCACCCGAAATACCTGTTGCTATGCGGAAGTCCGTAATCTGCCTCTTCGGCACCGCGGAATGTTTTCTTCTTTTTCTTCTCCTAGTGAATGGGGCGCGCTGCTTTCTGGGAACTGTGTGTGTTCTCAGAGAGCAGCCGCCCATTCACAAGCCGGCACGAGACTCACACAGGCGTAGTAAGAAATGGGCAGTGAAGCCGTAAGGCTTCACTGCCTGTTTCCCCTAGTGTGAATGGCGGCGCGGGACCTGCATCGATCGTGGGATCGGCATCGGGGGGGCCATCAGCGCGGGCACGTAGGACAAGGTAAGTGTCCTTAGTAAATGTCAGCAGCTACACTGTTAGTAGCTGCTGACTTTAAAAAAAAAAATAATTGCGGGTGGAATCCCGCTTTAAGGAAACCTCTAGAAAATATTGTGGGGTTACATTTGCACACTAGACCCTGTTCAATAATAACAATTGGATTTCAACGGAGGAGAAAATATGATTTAACCACTTCCCATCCCGGCAATTGTAAATTGACAGCCACAAGGTGGCTCTACAATGCTGGGAGGACGTCATGTGACGTCCTCGGGCCTCTGGCTGCTGGGGGGGGGGCGTGCCCGCTGAATCACTCAGGTGCCGATGCGTGTGCCTGGCGGCCATGATGTCCGTCTGGTACCCACGATCGGCAGTTACAGAGCCAGGGATGTGGATCCCTGTGTGTAAACAGTGCCCTCCCCCCACAGTAAGAATCATCTAGCTGGGCACACATTTAACCCCTTGATTGCCCCCTAGTGTTAACCCCTTCCCTGCCAGTCGCATTTATACAGTAATCAGTACATATTTATAGCACTGTTTGCTGTATAAATGTGAATGGTTCCAAAGATGTGTCAAAAGTGTCCGATGTGTCCGCCGTAATATCACAGTCCTGACAAAAATCGCAGATAACCACCATTACTAGTAAAAAATAATAAAAAAAATGGCATAATTCTATCCCCTATTTTGTAGACTCTATAACTTTTGCGCAAACCAATCAATATACGCTTATTGCATTTTTTTTAACCAAAAATATGTAGAAGAATACATATCGGCCTAAACTGAGGACAAAAATTGTTTTAAAAAAATTGGGATATTTATAATAGCAAAAAGTAAAAAACATTGTGTTTTTTTTAGTGCTGTCAAACGATTAAAATTTTTAATCGCGATTAATCGCATTAATGTCATAGTTAACTCACGATTAATCTATCTAATTTATGACGAATTTCCCCACAAATATCGCACAATTCTGCAAGTGATTATAATTTATGATCGCTGTTTTCTAGCTGATCTAAAACCATTTTTGACATAAAGGGACACTTTTGGACAATCTACAGTTTTTCAGGCAGAAAGAATAGTTTTTATTTTATAAAAGTACATGTAGGACACTGGGCAGACCACTAGGGACAAGGGGGGTGTGTATTTTTTTACATACAGTACTGTAATCTATAAGATTACAGTATACTGTGTGTATTGTGTTTGTTTACTTTTTTGAATTTGGCGCCGTTCTCCGCTCCCGTGCGTCGTAACGTCGCAGGGAACGGAGATCGGCGTCACACAGAGGCACTGTGAATCGAGCGAGGAGGACCCGCCGAGCGAGGAGGACCCGCCAAGCGAGGAGGACCCGCTCGATCACACAGCGGGGTGGCATCGCTGGATCCAGGGACAAGGTGAGTAACTTGCCTGTGAATCCAGCGAGAAGGTAAGCCGCGCCGCGCCGCTGCACACTCTGCACGTCCACCCCGAGGGCTCCTGCGTTAATCGCGCGATAAAAATATTGACGGCGTTAACATGGGTTTGCGTTAACGCCGTTAATATCGCGTTTAACGCACAGCCCTAGTTTTTTTCAAAATTGTCAGTAATTTTCTGTTTATAGCGCAAAAAATAAAAACCACAGAGATGATCAAATACCACCAAAAGAAAGCTCTATTTGTGGGGAAAAAAAGGACATCAATTTTGTTTGGGAGCCATGTCGCACGACCGGGCAATTGTCATTCAAAGCGTGACAGTGCTGAAAGCTGACATTTCGCCTGGGCAGGAAGGGGGTATATGTGCCCATTAAGCAAGTGGTTAACTACATTCTGTACACCAAATGTCTACTTTACCATTTATAAAAGTCATATGCACACAGAATGTTCAAGTGTTCTCATTTCTGTGCTGGCCATTCATGGTTCATCATAGCCTAGATCCAATTTTTAGGCAATTTAGCAAAAGAAATGTCATTTAGCAAAACAATATTGCTTTATCAGCAACTATTTTATAGCGCCATTAGCCTGGAATTGCTATTACTTTAATGTATTTTTTATTATGACATTAAAGGTTGAAGAGATTTTTATGGCATTGTGTGTGATTTGATTTTTGAGCCATTCTGCACCTACAGTGGACAATAACGTAGACTTAGATGAATGTTTATCCATCATTTACTGTTGTTTTAAAGAACATATAGCAAGAGACAGGAGGACAAAAGATCCATATAGATAAATTATTTTTTAATCAGCTGTCTATCAATACTAAATCCAATATTTCAATATAATATCTGATACTGAATACTACATGGAGACTTAAATGTTTTTTTCTTATCATAGTAATGTTATCATTATAGGTATTTATTAATTTGAACAGTAACCCAAAGCTAACTACTACTCATGCCCTCAGTGCTGTATTAGTTAATTAAAAAGTTATAATATTCAATAAATATATGTGAATGCAATGCAATTTCCTCTGTTTCATGTTTCATGTTTATGTAGCACCCTGGTGTTTAGGCAGGGTTGCTATTAAATTTGTTTTCCAAGTGATAGTTGACTTGGCCAATTTATAGGAAGTCAATTGATTTCACCCTAATTCTGGAATTTCTGCACTTCTCTTTTCTGTCACTAGATGGCCGGGTATCTGGTGACATTAGATAAGACAAGGGCGTTGTAAGGACAGATTAGGAATTAATGGGGTGTCTCAGCCAATTGGCAGAGATTTTCTTGGTTCCCTTGGTCTGCTACGGGAGCCTATTTATTTGGGTGGAGTCAGGTGGTCAGGGTTCTGTGCCACCTGGACGGCTGTCTGGGTGGCCATCTGGCTGCTAGGCTATCTGAGAGCCTATTCAGAAGTAGTGCAGGTTTGGGACTGCAAGCTAGTAGTCCAACCAGAAGTAACAGTTCTGCCGGCTGGGAAATCTGTCGTAGTCAGAGGTGGACACAAAGCAGCTGAACATTGAAGGTCAATATAAAACAACCCTTAAATAAAAAAAAGTGTAAAAAAGCAGTGCAGCGCTCAAAATAAACTAAAATTACATCTAACAAAAAGTCCAAGACTGTAAAATTCAGGAGCCGATGGGTATCGCAGACTGACACACCGACAGGGAGAGAGAGGAATCCTTAACGGTGAACAGGGTGCTTGAAAATAGTCACTGGGCAAACATTTCAGTGCTTTCCACCACCAGGAGTGCAGGCCACTCACCTCAATAAATGGACCCCTGAATCAACAGGAAGGTCACTCAAGCAGTCCCCTAACAGGGGTAATGGTAAAGTTGAGAGAGCTGTCTTCATATATGGTCCTTCAATCAATCTCCTCATTCGTTCAGTAACCCCAAGGCACACTCTTAGACATACGATTGTTCATGAAAAGTTCAAAAGGAAATACTTTGTGCTCTCCGCAGGGGCGGACTGACAACTCATGGGGCCCCCGGGCAATAGAAGATTATGGGGCCCCCGGGCTTGCAGATGGCCACCAAGCCAGGAGGCAGTACAGAGGCGGGGAAACTAAAATCTCGGGATTTTCACATCAAAAGCATGTCGGTTTTGGACATATTAGGGACAGATGTAAAAAAAACATAGATTTTTACATATTGTCCCTAGTTTTACTGAGCCTGGCAACCCTGATGGGGCCCCCAAGTGTCATGGGGCCCTCGGGCAGTGCCCGAGTGCCTCAATGGTCAGTCTGCCCCTGGCTCTCCGTATGTTTAAAAAAACACTAATTTATTAAATAAAATGACTACTCACAGGAACGGCACTGAGTCCCAGTGCTCGGAAATCATTCATGTAACATACATATGGAACCAGGTAGGTGGCTATCCTGACGTCACTAGGCCGCCCGCACGCGTATCGTATGTGGGTAAGGACTTTTTCAGCGAACTGCGAC
The DNA here is from genome assembly GCF_905171775.1 of Rana temporaria. Classification (NCBI taxonomy): domain Eukaryota; kingdom Metazoa; phylum Chordata; class Amphibia; order Anura; family Ranidae; genus Rana; species Rana temporaria. The sequence goes on from NC_053493.1 coordinate 72,797,206, forward strand.
ACCCTTCGCCTCCTGAATTTTACACTCTTGGACTTTTTGTATCGGTAAAGTGACAATAGTGCAACATATCAGGAAGAGAAAAATTTGAGGGGCTTTTTTAGGACTTTGTAGGGACAGTAACAGACCATATTTTATAGAAAAATAGAAACATTTATTTAAATAATTTACATAAAATTTAATTCTCAAGAACCTTGATATAACATCATACTTGGACAACCATCCAAAAGAAATCAAAAAACATTAATACATGATTTCTTTTGGATGGTTGTCCAAGTATGATGTTATATCAAGGTTCTTGAGAATTTAATTTTATGTAAATTATTTCAATACATTTTTATATTTTTCTATACAATATGGTCTGTTACTGTGCCTACAAATTCCTAAAATAGCCCCATGAATTTTTCTCTTCCTGACATTTTGTACTCTGTGCTTTGATACATTTGCTTCATTTGTTTGAATAGTGCAACATAGGTGCTATTCACCTGGCATGATAATCACAGATCACTTTAAATAATTGCTGTAAAATAAAGTGACGATAGTGCAATGAATGTCCTAATATTGTGACATAATAATCATTTCGATACAATGATGCGGGCGACGTATCTGTCTCAGGGGGATTGAGGAAGATATGTCACATGCATCCCTGTATCGACACGCGTTGGGGAGGGGACAGGACGAGACGGAAGGCAGCTGATTTGTGAGATGAATAGTACCTACGTTGCACTATTGTCACTTTACCGTTTTAAGATGGTATTGAATTTATTATGTTGATTTGATTCATTTACATTGCACTATTGTCACTTTATATATACCTCTTTTGGTTCTATTTAAAATACAGCGCAGCATACTTTTTAATATTTATTGGTTTTGCACGAATTTATGAGACATGTTTAACGTTAGCAGCTGTTTATATATTAGTTAGTAGAGGAGTGGAGGCTCACAAGATTTCTTGATTTTATTCTAATAATTTCTATATCCAGCTCACTGTACTCTATTGCAATCGTCAATGGAAAAATGCTCCCTAAGTTGGGGGTAAGTGGGGCGAATTCCTCCACCCCAACTGGTGTCAGTGGGAACATATGTAAGGCCCTGTACACACGTCCGAGGAACTCGACGGGCAAAACTCATCGTTTTGCTCGTCGAGTTCTGTGTGAAGCCGCCGAGGATCTCGGCGAGCCAACTTTCCTCATTGAACAATGAGGAAATAGAGAACATGTTCTCTATTTGGCTCGACGAGGAACTCGTCGGCTTCCTCGGCCGAAAGTGTACACACGGCCGGGTTTTTCAGCAGAATTCAGCTCCGATCGAGTTTCTGGCTGAATTCTGCCGAGAAACTCGGTCATGTGTACGGGGCCTCAGGGATTTAAAAATGCTCCTTGTACAGAGAACCCTTAGAAACCTCTTGAGGGACCCCAGGGTTCCATGGAATCTGGGTTGAAAAAGGCTGAGATAGAGGTAATTGTTTTAAAATGACAGATCGTGTTTGCATAAGGTCTGTTTATACATTACATATTATCTATCTATCTATCTATCTATCTATCTATCTATCTATCTATCTATCTATCTATCTATCTATCTATCTATCTATGTATCTATCTATCTATCTATCTATCTATCTATCTATCTATCTATCTATCTATCTATCTATCTATCTATCTACCTATCTATCATCTATTGTCTGTCACTGACAGTAGCTTTGAGTTTTGAGAATAGCACAGTTTATGTTCTACATATTTTGTGAAAATAGCAATTAGCAAAAAAAAAAGTCAGCAGGGTTAATAATGTCTAAAAGTTCCTGTAATCCACCACTACTGCCACGTGACTTCCAGCACTGACTAATGTTGAATTAAGATTTAGCTCTCAACCAGGTGCAAGACAGGAAATTTACATAGTTGTTTTTACAACGACTTGCAACATAAACTTTGATATCATGTTGCAGCTTTGGGCCTTAAAAGATTTCGTTGTGGGTCCTAATACAATCAAATAAACAATAAGTGACATTAGTGTTAAATGCAGAAAGCTGTTCGTAAACATGTCCCCTTTAAATTAAGTGTCAATGGAGGACAAAGACAGGCGCTTTGTTCCTGTTGTTTGGATTCCCTCTTAGTTTAATGAGTAAACATGTTGAGCAGTAGTTACATTTTAAATCCATGATGGCCCCATAGATTGCACTGAAATTAGCTGTGAAGAACGGCAAAAATTAAGCAAGTGTCTTCCTTTCATGTTAGAAAGCCAAAGAACATTTTCCCATCTGTGTAATTTAGCAAAACAGATTTAATTTGTTTATCAACACATTAGCATAAGTAGTGTTTCTTCTTTAAGGAATTTTTTTTTGAGTTTTGTGGATTCTTCTCACTTAGGATGATGAATAAGTCCCCCGTCCTTGATAAGTGGTGACACATCATTGCGGCAACCCCCTTTCACAATGAGGCCCACAATTAATCTTGCTGTCAGCACTGGTAAACAGAGTAAGCAAAGCTGATCTTTTATTTCATAATGTTGCTTTCTGTAGGCTGAAATTCCTCCATGGGATGAGGTTTTTACGTAAGTTGTACACCTCACACAATAAGCCACTTTTAATCTCTGTAAAGGTTGAGTCAGTGAGATGTTAAATAAATAGAGTTTTTTTGATGTGGTTTCACATGTAGGTGGTGGGGAGGGACTGGTACCGCTGGATGGTTTAGAAAATAATTTATTCAAGAGGTGGGTCTGTTTCATGTTTAGCAGTTTTGGATTCATAAGTTATAGCCAATACTCTTCTAAATGATTAGAGCTCTCTTGGTACAAATAGTTTCATTACTAAGTCTTGTGAGCTTAAAGCAGACAACCCCTCCATTAATACACAACCAACCCTAATGAAAATGCTATAGGTAAAGTTAGGGTACCTTCAAACTGATGTTTTTTTCCTTTTTTTCCACAAAGATTTTATTGAAAGTTTTTCATAGATAATACAAATAGTACCATAAAACATACAACCAAGGTACAAGTACATGGTTCCAACAAAAGGGAGGCATAGGGTTCAACGTTCGTGAAAGTAAGAGCCAAAATATACTGGCCCGGATTCAGAAAGCAGTTACGACGGCGTATCTCCAGATACGCCATCGTAACTCTGAGTGCGGCCCGTCGCATCTCGGCATCTGATTCATAGAATCAGATACGCCTCAATGTTGCCTAGATATGAACGGCGTATGTCTCCTACGCCGTCGTATCTTAGGGTGCAATATTTACGCTGACCGCTAGGGGCGCTTCCCTAGACTTCCGCGTCAAATATACAAATAAGGTAGATACGCCAATTCAGAAACGTACGTCCGCCCGGGCGCATTTTTTTACGTCGTTTACGTAAGGCTTTTTCCGGCGTAAAGTTACCCCTCATAAAGCAGGGGTAAGTCATGCTAGGTATGGACGTCGGAAACGAACGAACAGCGTCGGATTTTACGTCGTTTGCGTAAGTCGTTCGCGAATAGGGCTGTACATAAGTTACGTTCACGTCGAAAGCATTGACAGTTTGCGGTGTAATTTGGAGCATGCGCACTTGGAAACGTTCACGGACGGCCCATGCGCCGTTCGTAAAAAAACGTCAAATACGTGGGGTCACAAGTAATTTTAAATAAAACACGCCCACATCATCCACATTTGAATTAGGTGGGCTTACGCCGACACATTTTCACTACGCCGCCGTAACTTAGGGCGCAAGTTCTTTTTGAATACGGAACTTGCGCCCAAAGTTACGGCGGTGTAATGTATCTGAGATCCGGGCCACTGCCTCTAAGCACATCTAGTAAAAAGGCCACATAAAGGAACGTACAGGGTATATTAGTAGGGAGTAATATTTTAAAGAAGATACACTGCAGTGTAATACAGGCCTGTTTGATTTGTGTTGGAATGGGAGATTTCAAATAAAGGTACTCAGTATGGCCTCTGTAAGTAGTAAAGAACATACAGGGATTAGGAGTAGCGTCTGACTACTAGGTCGGCACTCGACTCTACATCCTTTTTGTAAAATAAGACAAAATAAAAATAAAAAGTAGAAGAAAAACAGGGAAAAGAAATAAGGAGAGAGGAAGAACAGAATGAGGGAGAGGGGGAATGAGGGAGGCACTGTAGGGGTAAAAGGTAAGGAATGGTGGTATCACCCCCAACTATCCTCCCCAATAGACCCCCAGTGTTGTGAGAGGTATACTGACCCTTAATGCACCTTTGAAGGGATAAGGGATAAGTCCTGAAAGCGCTGCAAGTTTCGATATTCAAGCCAGGGTACCCATGTTGCCGAAAATAAAGACTGATGTGTTTTTCTACCCCTTTTGCGTTAAATAAAGGGGAAAAAAACACGTAACCATGAAATCATATGGAACTCTTTACACTGATCTGTTGCGGATCTGCTGTGTTTAGTAAAATCCTGCTTGCTGAAATTTGGTGCATTTTTACTTCTTTTGCACACTGCCACTGGATCGTTCTGCCATGCTCGATTTACTACACCGCTATAAAGAAAGAAAAAAAGGCAATCTGGGTTGGCTTCTGCTTTCCTTCTTCTCTGGCCCACCGATGATGTCTGCACCAGATCTCATACATGCGCATTAAGAGATCTGGCATAATTTGTGAGTAGGAGGCATAAAAAAAAGAACTAAATGAACCAACAAAATTGTGTGGCATTTTGTTGATTCATTTGTACCATATTTTCTGGTGTATAAGGCAACAGGGTGTATAAGTATAAATAAGTATAAATCATTTTTTTGCCTGTACTCACCGTATAAGACGACCCCCCTTCCAAGGCTTCCGACGCTTCATATTTCTTCCTTCTTGCTGAAGCTGGAGCCATATCCTTCTTGCTGGAGCTGGAGCCAATGACGGCGAGCAATGTATTCTATTAATGAATACAAAGCCTGCTTGAATTGGCAGAGGCTGTAACATCATCAGCCCGCGTCTCTCTGACTCTCAAAACCAATCCGAGCAGGCTACTGTATGTAGCCTGCTCAGATTGGCAGAGGTTGTTACTCCAATCCGACCAGGCTCTGTATTCATTTGAATACATCGTTCACCGGGATTGGCTCAGCGGTACATACTGTATGTAGCCAAAGCTACATACAGTATTACCGCACATCCAGTAGGCATCCGTGGGGCTGACCCGGTGTATAAGACGACTCCTGCTGCCGTCTTATATGCCGGAGAATATGGTATCTTTGTATCTGCCTTATTTCACATGTGACAATACATGTCACCTAGGAATATGTAGCCTGTCACAACCATATTAGAATAATGACATGCCTCCATCCCTATACGTTGCCCAAAGAAGAGGAAAGTAAATGGGATGCAGAGGTGATCAAATACCACTAAAATAAAGCTCTATTTGTGGGAAAAAAAGGACGTCAATTTTGTTTGGGTACAACGTCGCACGAACCGCGCAATTGTCAGTTAAAGCGACACAGTGCTAAATCGCAAAAAGGGGATTGGTCAGGAAGGGGGTAAAACCTTTCTGGTGCTGAAGTGCTTAAAGAAGGTGGCCTGGTCTGCTGAATCACCTTTTCTTTTACATCATGTGGATGGCCAGGTGCGTGTACATCACTTACCTGAGGAAGAGATGGCACCAGGATGCGGTATCAGAAGGCAAGTTGGCAGAGGCAGTATGATGCTTTGGGCAATGTTCTGCTTGAAAACCTTGGGTCCTGCCATTCATGTGGATGGTACTTTAATGTCCATGCCTCAATAGGTCAGGGCTGTTTTAGCGAAAGGGGGCCATACTCAATATTAGGTAGGTGGTCATAATGTTATGGCTGATCGGTGTACTTTAAAATATTACATGGGGTTTAATGAACACATAATTGCCTTTGTTGGTGTTTTTCTATATCTACTTGGAGTTCATATTTCAAACTATTGGGTTCTTTAGAACCAGTTTATACCATTAATATGTGATTATAGTTGATTTTTCTCTCTGTCTTTGATATCCGATTTGATTGAAATACATTTACTCTGTAGAAAACAGTATGTTATTGTCAATAGCTACATCTCTTAGGTCAGGGATCAGAGTTTATAGACTATTATTTAGCTATTAAGTCACCACAATGAAAGCCAATCTGTCTATCAACGTGATGAATTGGTTTCTGCTCCATGCTATTTAAAGAACTATTTCTTAACTTTAGGGTGATATTTATAGTAAACCTAAATGGCGATGAGTACAGAGCTGTGATTTGTAATGATGTGACAATTCACAAGTATCTCTCAGCTTTAATGTCATGTCATTTACAGCGTCACTCCCCTGGGACTACTCAAAGGATATAATGACTTGCACCTTGAAATTGCATCTTTAAAAAAAATACTGAAATCAAATGAATTCTACATATCTCTGCAATGTGCAATATAAAACATAAATTTTAATTGCACTTCATTCACTAAGTGCAGCATTACCTCATGCTTTAGTTTTAACAATGGATTTTCTCTAAATCATCCCCTTAAACATGATAAACTGCCCAACATATCACAGAACATGGCAGTGCTTATTAGCACATAAGAACTTATCGATTGCCTGTCTTGATTCATCTTTTGGGATTGTCTGTATTATGTCCACTACACATGCTACTAGATGGGCACATGTGTGTAAAAAGCACATGTATAGGCTAGGTGATTACAAATCTTAATATGGTATCAGCCAGGTCAACTCACCCCAAATTCCAGGTTGTCACCCTGTTTTGCATCCTTCTTATTCTATTACCATGTATGATGTAAAAAATCTCCCTTGATTCCTCTCATTCACTTCCCTGATTAGTTGCCAAGTGTCTTATATTTTGAAAGACAATCTCAGTATCTCTAAAATAAAGTAAATATACATTTTGCCATTTTGGTTCCTGTTTCTAAAATGTTGACAATATTTATATATGGACACAGTCTTGAGGCCTTTCTTTAAGAGGAACTTAAAGTGGGTGTAAACTGTTTTTCTTTACTTTTACCTATAGGTAAGCCTAGAATAAAGATATATTTCACTTGTAGTGTGTCAATGTCATCATTGGCACATGCACTGTAAAGAAACGGACCTCCTATGTCTGACGGCTCCCGTGTGCATGCGCGGGAGTGACGTCACGTGGCTCTGACCGGTCACAGAGCCAGGGTGAAGATGGACGCGGCCTGCACAGGGGACAGCGCAGGCTTTGTTTGCAGGTAAGTGTCACATAATGGGCTAGCATGCATTGCATACTAGCCCATTATGATTTTAATTTGCAGGGTTTGCAGGGAGCAAAAGAGGAAGTAAAACCCATCAGGGTTTACTTCCTCTTTAACCTCCCTGGCGGTATGATTCTGTCTGGAATTACGTACCAAAAGCGGTACATTTATTTTGCAAGGAAATTGGCGTTTTATACTGTAGGCCTGTAATTTTTAGAAATAACTCACTTAAATCTGACCAAGCAAGAGTCTTGTAGGCATCCCGGGTATGATTTTTTTTTTTAAAACAAAATTATAAATTATAATATAATAAATAATTATAAATAATTATAACAAATAATAATATAATTATAATAAAAATTATTCAATAATGTAATCAACTCAAAATCACTGAAATTTGCAGTTGCAGAATTGTCGCTGTCATTATTTTATTTTTTTTATGACGAATTTCCCCGCAAATCGCTATCGCACAATTCTGCAAGTGATTATAATTTATTATCGCTGTTTTCTAGCTGATCTAAAACCATTTTTGACATAAAGGGACACTTTTGGACAATCTACAGTTTTTAGGCAGAAATGACATTTTTTATTATATAAAAGTACATGCAGGGCACTGGGCAGACCACTAGGGACAAGGGGGGTGTGTATTTTTTACATACAGTACTGTAATCTATAAGATTACAGTATACTGTATGTAATGTGTTTGTTTACTTTTTTGAATTTGGCGCCGTTCTCCGTCCCCGTGCGTCGTAACGTCGCAGGGAACGGAGATCGGCGTCACACGGGGACTGTGAATCGAGCGAGGAGGTCCCGCTCGCTCACACAGCGGGTGGCATCGCTGGATCCAGGGACAAGGTGAGTAAACCAAGCCTGTGGATCCAGCGAAAGGTAAGCCCGTCCAGCCCGAGCGCGACTCGGGTTTGCCGATCCTAACATGTAAAACCAACCCCGAGTCGCGCTCGGGTTTACCGTCAGGGGGGTTAAAGTGGAGTTCCACCCAAAAGTGGAACTTCCGCTTTAAACACTCCTCGCCCCCTTACATGCCACATTTGGCAGGTAATTTTTTTTTGGGGGGGGGTGCCTCGTTTTGAGTGGGACTTCCTGTCCCACTTCCTGCTCCCGACTTCAGGCCGCCTAGGCGACAATTCAATTTGGGTCAAGCATAAACGTCCTGTAAGTATTTTTTTCTTCTTTTACAATGCTACATTGGGAAATTATCACTTTAGATGCTTTGCAACTGTACCTCAAATGCACTGTAAATGCCATAGGCAAGTTTACAAAGTGTTTACGACTTGTTTGCGGCATGTTTTAAAAGAATTGAATGGAGGTGGATGCAAGGAAAACTCTGCAGGCAGCATTATTTTTGCCTCGCCACAATGTGAAGGAAATCCAGAGCTACCATGTGTAAATCTCCATCCTCTTCCTATTTTAACAATTGTAAGTGGTGCTAATGAGTGATCGGAAAGCTGTAGTCATGCAACGCCACCACTTATTTTCAATAACTATATGAATGAAGCCCTTACGTGTGGAGCAGTTGCTTCTAACAATATCAGAAAGTGGTTAGCCAGATATCTTTATGATAAGAGTATATTCGACAGTGAAGTTACCCAGTACATTGGACAATTAGTGAACAGCCACATTATATAGTTTTACAGAGTATTCGGCTATTGTGTTATTTTGCTGTGACAGACTAGGGGCAAGCTGAGACTTGTCCATTATACCAGAGTGCAACCGAGCCAAGATTCTATTAGATCAACAGGGATAAATTGTTACTCTACGCTTGTATCCAGATCCCTGAAGCTTTGTGGTTGATCATACTCTGATGTTCAATGTCTGTGTGTTGAACATCAAAATAATGATGCTTTTATGACTTTTGATCCTTTTATGGTGCATCCTGGAATGTGTGTGACCATAGTTAACTAAAACATGTTTTTTTTTTAAATAGACTTGCTAAAAAATGTAATGCTCATGCGCCATGCTAAGTGGCAGCGCCCCCCCTCCTCCCCTCCCTTTCCCCATAGATTATGCTATTGTAAGAAAAGGAAAGCAAATTGGTAATCTCTATTTTGAGTCCCAGCCCACGGAAACTTGTAAGCCTGCTGATTTGTGAACTTCTGTGGAGGTACACGTATGCACAGTACAATAGCCCCATGCTTGCAGTTCACCAAGGTTGTTTACAAATTAGACTCAAAAAGTTTACAGAAAATCAAATTTCTTTTTAGATATACCATGACTTAGCTAGCATATATTCAGACACTCCAGATATATGCTGTAGCCTGTGTGTACACATCCTTGCACATTGAGTGTGTATAATAAATGCTATGATGATACCATTCAGATGTGAAAAGGAAAATGGAAGCGCTGGCAAATCAAATGGGGGGGACTGCTGCGCCTGGGACTCCCTGAACACCAGGAGGAAAAATAGGTGAGCGTGATTAAAGTGCGCTGTCCCAGTGTATTACACTAACATACTATCTATAATTATAATAAAGGGACTAACGCCCGTGCAATATAACATAACACCAAATAGATTTCAGAGGTATAAATGTGAACAACAACCAACCTTGTTGAAACATAAGTGACAAATTAACAGTGATTCACACCCATGGCAATCAGGTATGAGATAACAACAATGAATCTTAGTAAGTAAATATTTGAGTGCACAGTCCCAGAAAATTTAAGTGGATAAAAAAATATATAAAAAAAATAAAAGTAAAAAATAAATTAAAAAAACACAGTCCCAAGAAAAACTGTAAATGTGTGCTGATATTGTAGCGTTCAGTAGCCTTCAAAGTTCTGCATGCATTACCACTGTGCACAAATAATAAAATGGGCGCTTACCATACCTGAAAGGTATACACGCTCATCACAGCTTTGGCAACGATGGTTTGGGTTACTTCCTCTCTAGGACTCCAAATCCTCACATACTCTTGCCTTACCAGACGAAGGAAAGATACAAGGATTACCATTTAAAACCGAGGATTTATTTAAAAAGATTACACTTATAAACTATTACATAAGTAATAGCACAGAGTATTGAGGTAACTCATCGATTAAGGAATCTGTGAAAGGCAGACCCAATTCAGGGACTCATATAGTCCCAAAGTTTAAACCCTTAAGAGAACATACCCCCACAAGGCCCAATGGACACAGGGGTAAACTGGGTAAGGGCAAACAGGGTGGATCATATCCTCCTAGAGGTAATCAGAGGACAGCACGTGAAGTCCACTAGCCCCCCAATATGAAACCTATAACCAACAGACCTATCGGTCCCCTGCAAGAGGCCCAGTAGATTACACTGGAAATTACAGGGGGCCTCCAAATCCACATGTAGTACCCCAAGTTCCAGCGTACAATAGGTACAAACCCCTATAAATCCCATGACCCCCCTAAGTGTTAAACCCAGGATTTTTTCAGGCAAGGGACAAGGAAAAGGAAAAAGAAAAAAGCATTAGGGTGCATGGGAGGGGGAGGGCAATCCAAGGAAAAGGAAAAGATAATAGGTGAGGGGATTTTTAACCTAAGTGGCATATCCCTCACTGATTCAGAAAAACACACTTTGGATAAAGGATTACAATTTGCACCCGCTAGAGCTCTCAATACATTTGAAACATTTATTGATATACATAGGTTCGTTAAAACAAAATATCAAAAGGCATTTCTTGGTAAATGCCACTGAGTCAGAGGAACTATGTATCCAATCAGGATGGTACCTATGTGCACACTGGATTAGGTAATGCCTCATTCTTCAACCCACCAGGAAATAAAGGTTTGAATATTAACATTTTTAAAGATCGTGGGCCAGATTCACAAAGAGTTACGCCGGCGTATCAGTAGATACGCCGACGTGACTCGGAATCTAAGCCGTCGTATGTTTAAGTGTATGCTCAAACTGAGATACACTTAAACCTACCTAAGATACGACGGCCTGCGCCGTCGTATCTTAGGGTGCAATATTTCCGCTGGCCGCTAGGTGGCGCTTCCATTGAGTTTGGGTAGAATATGCAAATGAGTAGATACGCCGATTCACAAACGTACGCTTGCCCGTCACAGTAAAGATACGCCGTTTCCGTAAGAGGTATGCCGGCATAAAGATAAAGCTGCCCCCTAGGTGGCGTAGCCAATGTTAAGTATGGCCGTCGTTCCCACGTCAAAATTTTTAAATTTTACGTCGTTTGCGTAAGTTGTCCGTGAATGGGGCTGGACGTAATTTACGTTCACGTCGAAACCAATACGTCCTTGCGGCGTACTTTGCCGCAATGCACACTGGGATATGTACACGGACGGGGCATGCGCCGTTCGTAAAAAACATCAATCACGTCGGGTCACCATTCATTTAAATAAAACACGCCCCCTCATCCTCATTTGAATTACGCGTGCTTACGCCGGCCCCATTTTCGCTATGCCGCCGTAACCTAGGAGGCAAGTGCTTTGAGAATACAGCACTTGCCTCTCTGACTTAAGGCGGCATAGCATAAATAGGATACGCTACACCGCCTCAAAGATGCGGCGACCTACGTGAATCTGGCCCCTTGTGCTTAAAGATCTGAAAGAAGCCAGTTTTAAACATAGATTGCAGGTAGACCTATTAAATGGAGTTAAAACTCTCTGTGACCGTAAAAATCTGGTTATTCGCCCCGCTGACAAAGGGGGAGGGGATTGTTCTGTTAAAGAAGGAGGATTACCTAGAAGAAAGGGACAATCTCCTGTTAGATAATGGAACTTTTGAGATTTTTAATAAGCTTAAAAGACTTATAGCAAAAGGATATAAGGAAGGCATTATTGATAAAAAGGAAAAAATATTTCTAGTACCACTTGCCCCTAGAGTACCTACAATTTATTACCTACCTAAAGTGCACAAACATTTGGAGAAGCCCCCAGTAAGACCTATAGTGAGTGGTAATGACTCCGTAACTTCTTGAATAGTAAATACCCTTACATAGATTTCTTTTTACAGTCATTGGTGATTGGCACTCTGGCCTATTTGAAAGATACCACTCAGTGTTATGATGAGCTGTCACAGATAATGGTGGGGGGGGGGACATATTGCTTGTGACTGCGGATGTATCTTCCTTGTACACTGTTATTCCACATTTTAGGGGATTCAAGGCCGTTAAATTCTTAACTTATTCAATGAATAGGTCCCCTCGAAGCAGAAAGAGTTTATCCTAGGGCTCGTGTAGTTTTGGATGAAGCACAATTATTTCTACTATGGTGGGGATTTTTATTTGCAAAAGACTGGAGTTGCGATGGGGGCGAAAGTTGCCCCTAGTCTCGCAAGTGTATTCATGGCATTATGGGGAAATATTATAATCTTTTCTCATATGGATCCTAATCTCTATTTTTGGAGAATATATATAGACGATGCCTTGTTCCTGTAAAGAGGTGACAAAACCTCCTTGCACAGGTTCATGGATAGTCTGAACTTTATAGCTTGGGCTATTAAACTTACGTATAATTGTAGTCCCAAATCAATTAATTATTTAGATTTGGTTATCTGAAGGGAGGATAATGTTTTTTCAACCAAAACCTATTTTAAAACCATTGATAGGAATGGTTTTATTTCTACAGCTAGCTATCACCATCCCTTGTGGATGAAAGCTATCCCAAAAGGGCAGTTTAGGTGTATATGCCATAACTGCTCCATACTTGAGGAGTACACTGAACAAGCTACTGTATTGAAGGATAGATTCCTGCATAAAGGATATAATCCATCTGACCTGGAAAGGGATCAGCAATCTGTTGCAGCTTTGGACCGTAAGGATTTGTCGATGTCTAAGAAAAAACTAAAGAGAACAAATCTAAGTTTGAAACAGCATTTTAAAACCTATTGTAATCTTCAGGAAGGTGTATTCTTTAAGAAATATGGTCACCCCCAATTTAGTAGACAAACCAGTACAACCTGTGATGTTTGGTAACCTTAAAGTTTTTTTCCCCTGTCGGAGATGTAAAATCTGTCGGAATTCTAAAACTTTGAAAACATCTACCTTTAGGTCAAACGTCACTTCAAATGAATACAAAATAAAAGATTTTATCACTTGCCACACTAGGGGAGTGGTCTATCTTTTCCCTTGTAGGTGTGGTCTTCAATATGTTGGGAGGACCACTCGTATTTTAGCTATTAGGGTAGGTGAACATCTATCTTACATTAGAAAAGGTGGGTCATAGTTTATCCAAACACTTCTCTAGATGCTATCATAAGGACCCCCTCCTCATTGGAAACGTTTGCCATCAAAAAATACACACCCCATTGGCGAGGCAGTAATATGAAGAGAAATTTGTCTAGAAGAGAAACACAGTGGATCAATGACCTACAAAGTTACCGCCCACTTGGAAATTATGTCGAGTGGGATATTAACTACTTTATAAACAACAGCTGAGTAGGGGGCATATGGGGTCTCTTGTGTTGGGATGGTATATTCTTCCATTCCAGGATTATAAGCTAGGCTTTGATTTATTTTGTAATATTTTTTTCTATATTTATGGGTAGTAATGTGTGTTTTCTTCTCTAGATTTATCCACTAAATATGACATATGACAGATGCTCTGTATCATATTACTGGATGTTGTATAGATGTTATTATGGTATATACTGCCTATGTAAGTACTTTGGGTGACATTGCAAGGAACCATATGCAATGAATACCTTTTTTAGTATTATGATCTATTTATGTAGTACTATTTCTTTTCATGCAGTACAATTATTTTACATTTTTGTAGGTATCCTTAATTTCAAATATATTTTTTGTATCACTTTTAGAATATTTTTTTATGATAGGATATATAGGATTTTTTTGCCACTCCTGTATAGTGTTAGTGCGTGAGTGTTGGGCATTGAATCAGGTGGGAGTCACCCTGGTTCGGTCTTCACCCCCACAGCGACACCACTGGCCAGGAAGCTGAAGTTACACTCTGAGCTCAGTGCGAGCTGATTGGAGGGAAGAGACACAGCCCCTTCACACAGCACCCAAGAACAGAGTTCAGGCTGTCACCTTCTTTCTCTTGGTGTCAGAAAAACATTTCAGACTCAGAAGTGACTCGTGCAGAGAGCTGAGGAATGGGGCAGCAGACAGAAATGACACCCAGTGCTTTGGATTGAAACAAGTACACAGTATAGAGGGATATGTTTTGTTCATATTTCATGTCTCAGATTTACAGCAACTTTAAAGTAAGGTACTCACACTAGTTACATTTAAAAACACATTCAATGATGCAATAATAAATAAAAAGCTGCATTAATTATGTCTTTTATATCTGTCTGGATCTCTGCTTTAGGCTTTGTAGCAATTTTTCACCATTAATCAAATCTTGTGACTGGTATGAAATTAACACATATAATAAAAACTTTAAAAGAGTGCCAACAGCTTTATAATATAGTGAATGAAAATCATTTTTGTGATTTGAGAAGATAGTACTTTATTATATAGTAATAATACACAAACATATGAGGCTATTAAGAACCTGCTCAAAACAGCTTGCAATCTAAAAAGAATATAATTTAGATTGTTGCTTCCAATTTGTGTTTTATTATCAATTTCATTTTTTTTTTATTATGTCGTGCTGTATAATTTTGTTTTATTATGGATTTTTTGCTCATAATTTAATTTTGGTTGTATTATAGATTCTTATTTTTCAGTTTGGATGGACGAGGAGGAGGGAAAAGAAAACACACACATGCCAGGCTAGCATGGCCATGGCGCCAGAGGTGTTCCGGCTTTCGCCGCCCTTGGGATGGTGTCACTCCTCTGGTGGGTGTCCCCCAGCTGCGGACCACACCCCCGCCCCCCCCTAGCCACTAAAGTCCATCAAGTCCAACCTGTGTGTGTGCTTTTATGTTATTTTTACATTGTATATCCCTGTATGTTATGGTCGTTTAGGTGCCTATCTAATAGTTTTTAGAAATTATCGATGCTCCCCGCTGAAACCACTGCTTGTGAAAGAGAATTCCACATCCTTACTACTCTAACAGTAAAGAACCCTCTACACAGTTTAAGGTTAAACTGCTTCTCTTCAAATTTAAGTGACTGGCACATGTCTTTTTAAATTCCCTTGCACGGAAGAGTTTTATCCCTATTGTGGGGTCACCAGTACGGTATTTGTACATTGAAATCATATCCCCTCTCAAGCATCTCTTTCTCCAGAGAGAATACGTTCAGCACTTGTAGTCTTTCCCCAGTCCTTTTATTAGCTTTGTTGCCCTTCTCTGGACCCTCTCCAGCTCCAACACATCCCTTCTGAGGACTGGAAACCAGAACTCCAGGTGCGGCCAGACCAGAGTCTTGTAGAGTGGGAGAATTATGATTTTATCTCTGGAGTGAATCCCCTTTTTAATGCATGCCAATATTCTGTTTATCTTTGCTTGCAGAAGCCTGGCATTGCATGCCATTGCTGAGCCTATAATCTACTAAGACCCCCAGGTCCTTTTCCAATCTCCAAGAGGTTCTTCCCCTAGCGAGTAGATTGCATTCATATTTTTGGCACCCAAATGCATTATGTTACATTTTTCAACATTAACTCCTTCCCGCCAAGCGTATGCCCATATGCAGCCTCGGCTTTAAGGGGTTATACCGGGATGATGCATGCAGCTGCATGCATCATCCCGGTACCGGGTGGTCGGCTCTTAAGGGATAAAAACCGATGCAGCTAAAAGCCACTCGGCTGTTATACTGGAGAAGCGAGAGGGGACATACCCCCTCCCACCGCCTTCCGCCGCTCTTCCCGGGCTTCCTGTCCCACCCGTTGACCTGAGACACGATCTGGCACTTCAGCTGGATAGAGTAAGACTGTAACGAAGCCGTCACAACGTCACTTCCGGTTTCCTCAGCTGCTAATGGCGCAGTTTAAAAAAAAGACAGTATTAAGAATCACAGTTTTTGTCGATCTGAATACTTTGAAGTGCAAAGGAGGGATTTGAGGTCTTTTAGACCCCCAATCCCTCCATAAAGAGTACCTGTCACCACCTATTACTGTCACAAAGAATGTCTAAATTTTTTTAAAAGTAACAATGTCCCCGTGAGCTTGCGCAGCAAAGAAAATGCACACATAAGTCGTGCCCGTAAATGTAAACAGTGTTTAAATCACACATGTGAGGTATTACCGTGACTGTCAGAGCGAGAACAATGATTCTAGCACTAGACCTCCTCTGTATCTCTAACCTGGTAACCGTAATTATTTATTTGGTGTAACATTATACAAAAATTTGGGCTAAGTTTACTGTTTAACTTTTTTTTATTCATGAAAGTGTATTTTTTCCATAAAAAAATTCCATTTGAAAGACCGCTGCACAAATACAGTGTGACATAAAATATTGAAACGATCGTCATTTTGTTCTCTAGATTCTCTGCTAAAAAAATATATAGCAAAAAATACGGTATTTTACTTACAAGCAACAAATGTCAGGAACCATGTCCTGTGGTCTGATGAGACCAAGATAAACTTATTTTGTTCAGATGGTGTCAAGCGTATGTGGCAGCAACCAATGAGAAGTACAAAGACAAGTGTGTCCTGCTTACAGTCAAGTATAGTGGCGGGAGTGTCATGGTCTGGTGCTGCATGAGTGCTGCCAGAACTGGGGAGCTACACTTCATTGAGGGAACCATGAATGCCAACATGTACTGTGACATACTGAAGCAGAACATGATCCCCTCCCTTCGGAGACTGGGCCACAGGGCAGTATTCCAACAGGATAATGACCCCAAATACACCTCCAAGACGACCACTGCCTTGCTAAAGAAGCTGAGGGTAAAAGTGATGGACTGGCCAAGCATGTCTCCAGACCTAAACCCTATTGAGCATCTGTGGGGCATCCTCAAACGGGTCTCTAACATCCACCGACTCCGTGATGTCATCATGGAGGAGTGGAAGAGGACTCCAGTGGCAACCTGTGAAGCTCTGGTGAACTCCATGCCCAAGAGCGTTAAGGCAGTGCTGGAAAATAATGATGGCCCCACAAAATATTGACACTTTGGGCCCAATTTGGACATTTTCATTTAGGGGTGTACTCACTTTTGTTGCCAGCGGTTTAGATATTAATGTCTATGTGTTCAGTTATTTTGAGGGACAGCAAATTTACACTGTTATATAAGCTGTACACTCACTACTTTACATTGTAGCAAAAGTGTAATTTCTTCAGTGTTGTCACATAAAAAGATCTAATAAAATATATACAAAAATGTGAGGGGTGTACTCACTTATGTGAGATACTGTATATAGTGCTGACAATTTTCACAGCACTTTACATATACTGTTAATGTATATTGTGCACTCACATCAGTCCCTGCCCTCAAAAAGCTTACAATATAAGGTCCCTAACTCACATTCATACATACACATACAGACATACTAGGGCCAATTTAGACAGGAGCCAATTAAGCTTATTATGCCTTTGGAGTGTGGGAGGAAACCCACTCAGGCACAGGGAGAACATGAAAACTCCAGGCAGGCAGTGCCATGGCTAGGATAAGGGATGAGCCAAACACGCCCCGTTCGGTTCGCACCAGAACCTTCGAACGGACCGACCATTTGCATGAACATTTAGAACCCCATTGACGTCTATGGGACTCGAACGTTTGAATTCCAAAGTGCTCATTTTAAAGCCTAATATGCAAGTTATTGTCATAAAACGTCTTTGAGAACCCGGGTCTTGCCCCAGGGAACATGTATCAATGGAAAAAAAGTTTTAGAAACGGTCGTTTTTTCTGGAGTAGTGATTTTAATGATGCTTAAATTAAAAAAAAAAAGAAAAATTCCTTTAAATATCGTACCTGATGGGTGTCTATAGTATGCCTGTGAAGTGGCACGTGTTTAGAACTGTCCCTGCACAAAATGAGATTACTATAAGAAAAAAGTAATTTAAAACTGCTTGCAGCTTTAATGTAATGTCTGGTCCCTGCAATATGCATGAAAATCATTGAGAAAAATAGCACAGACAAAGACAGTACACACACCACGTAGCTTTAGGTGCACACTGCAGAGGACACGGGCAGTACACACCACGTAGCTTTAGGTGCAATCTGCAGAGGACACGGGCAGTACACACCAAGTAGCTTTAGGTGCAAACTGCAGAGGACAAAGTCAGTACACACCACGTAGCTTTAGGTGCAAACTGCAGAGGACATGGGCAGTACACACAGTTACAACACACACCACGTAGCTTTAGGTGCAAACTGCAGAGGACATGGGCAGTACACACCACGCAGCTTTATGGTGCACACTGCAGAGGACACGAATACATTTTTTGCCTTTTGCTAAAGATTTTTGTGGAGAGGAACAACTGGGATTTGTGATCACTTTTAAATGTTATTCTGTAGTTTTATTACAATAAAACCTTTATATTTTTGACCTGCACCATTGGGGCTTTGTTTTCTTTTCTTCCCCTTATGCTATTTGGAACCTTCCAGTTCTATTTGTCTTATCCCCCCCAAGGGGTTTATCACCATCCCCCTTCATTCACTGGGGGGCAGACATCTTGGGAGACTCAGTACACCATTCCAGGACATTGTGCATCCACGGCCCTCTACTGAAGATCCTTGGCATTCGTTGATCCAGTCTGGGGAAGCCGAGCTGATTTTGCCCTGAGAGTTTCTATGCCTAAAAGATCTGCTATCGTTGACAGGCAGATCCACGTCTTCTGGTAAGCGCATTCATATCTTCATTGAGTCTAAAAAAATATTGTTTGCCCATGAGGATCTACGTGGTAATTTTACCATTCATCCACAAGTTTGATTGATGGACTTTACACTGTTATGTTGGGTTGTGTTTGTTTATTTCACTGGTTCATTTACTCACCCTACATTGGTTTTTGTCACCATTATCACTGTTTCAGTACAGTGACTATTCACTCACACATTCACCTATTTATTTAAAGAGAAACTATTGTTTCCATGTTATCACTAGCACCACATTTTTTTCCATACACACCACGTAGCTTTAGGTGCAAACTGCAGAGGACACGGGCAGTACACACCACGTAGCTTTAGGTGCAAACTACAGAGGACAAAGGCAGTACACACACCACATAGCTTTATGGTACACACTGCAGAAGACAAAGGCAGTACACACACCACGTAGCTTTATGGTGCACACTCCAGAGGACACAGGCAATACACCACGTGAGAATACTGCAGCTAGCACAATCACCTGCCTGCCAGTAAATTAGGAAGAGCTGATCTAGCTAAACTATACAGTGTATAAATATATATACAACACCTGGGATGCATATATATCCTCTACACACTGTAACTTTAACTGACTAGCCTGCCTGTCTGCTCTATCTACCTACTAAAAATGACACTCTCTCTCTCTCTCTCTCTCTGTCTTCTCTCTTTTAACCACCGCAACACACTACACAAGGCCGACCTGCCACCCTGGCTTTGGACAATTATGGCTCTCCGTTTTTTGCAAGCTGTGATTGGCCAAGCATGCGGGTCATAGTGCGAAGGGTCCAAAACATTCGTAATTTGACAACGATCGAACATACGATGTTCGAGTCGAACATGAGTTCGACTTAAATATGAAGCTCATCCCTAGCTGGGATTTAAACTAGTGGTTCCAGGCAGTAGTAACATACACAAACAGAACACATGTTGTTGCACTTTCAGAAAGCAGTGCTCAGCATTTCTAACATTTTTGTGCAAAAGAAACAATTTCCCAGTTAAAGTACTGTGGGCCAGATCCTCAAAAGGGATACGCCGGCGTAAGCCGTCGTATCCCTGGTTCTAACTTTGGAACTGATCCACAGAATCAGTTTTCCAAAGTTAGGCAGAAGATCCGACATGTGTAAGGGACTTACACTGCCGGATCTTAGGATGCAGTACCGCATCCGCCGCTGGGGGCATTTCGAGTCGAAATGCCGCTTCTCGTATGCAAATTAGCACTTAGGGCGATCCACAAAGCTTTTCAGCTTCGTTTTTTCGCCGTAAGTTTTAGTTTGCAAGTGTAAAATTAGGGCTGCTTTTACAAAGTGTAAAGTTAGTAACACCTTGTAAAAGCACATTCAAGCGACGGCATTTGGTATGCATTCCTGAGGGAGAACTCCACGGCAATTTGTAAATTCTAAACCGGCATGGGTTCCCCCCCCAGAAGCATACCAGGCCCTTAGGTCTGGTATGGGTTGTAAGGAGACCCCCCTATGCCGAAAAATCAACGTAGGGGGTCCCCCTACAATTCATACCAGACCCGTATCCAAAGCACGCTACCCGGCCGGCCAGGAATGGGAGTGGGGACGAGCGAGCGCCCCCCCCCCCTCCTGAGCCGTACCAGGCCGCATGCCCTCAACATGGGGGGGTTGGGTGCTCTGGGGCAGGGGGGCGCACTGCGGGCCCCCCCACCCCAGAGCACCCTGTCCCCATGTTGATGAGGACAGGACCTCTCCCCGACAACCCTGGCCGTTGGTTGTCGGGGTCTGCGGGCGGGGGGCTTATCGGAATCTGGGAGTCCCCTCAAATAAGGGGGCCCCCAGATACCGGCCCCCCACCCTAAGTGAATGGATATGGGGTACATCGTACCCCTACCCATTCACCTGGAGGCAAAGTGATAGTTATTAAACACACAACACAAGGGTTTTTAAAATCATTTATTAGTCTGCTCCGGAGGCCCCCCCTGTCTTCTTTAGCTCTAATACCAGGGGGGGCTTCTTCTTCCGCTCTCCAGGGGGGTCTTCTCCGCTCTCCGGGGGGGTCTTCTTCTTCCGCTCTCCGGGGGGGGGTCTTCTCTGCTCTTCCGATGTTGAGCCGACGCCTCTTCTCACTGCAATGATGGAAGCGCGCCTTGCATCCCATTTATATAGGCCTCACCGTCCCATCATGCTCCGGTAGGTACCCATGTGGTGGGTGCCTACCCACGTGGGTACCTACCGGAGCATGATGGGATGGTGAGGCCTATATAAATGGGATGCAAGGCGCGCTTCCATCATTGCAGTGAGAAGAGGCGTCGGCTCAACATCGGAAGAAGGGAGAAGAAGAGAAGAGATGATGTCACAGAAGACCGCGCTGGCTGCCTGCTAGTAATTGAGCTAACACACGAAGATAGCAGGCAGCCAGCGCTGAAGGAGAAGGCACCGGACAGCTGGAGAAGAACCGGGGTGCGCCGAGTCAACAGCGGAGAGCGGCGAATATAGAAGAAGACCTCGACAACCAACGGCCAGGGTTGTCGGGAAGAGGTCCTGTCCTCATCAACATGGGGACAGGGTGCTCTGGGGTGTGGGGGCCCGCAGTGCGCCCCCCTGCCCCAGAGCACCCAACCCCCCCATGTTGAGGGCATGCGGCCTGGTACGGCTCAGGAGGGGGGGGGCGCTCGCTCGTCCCCACTCCCATTCCTGGCCGGCCGGGTAGCGTGCTTTGGATACGGGTCTGGTATGGATTGTAGGGGGACCCCCTACGTCGATTTTTCGGCGTAGGGGGGTCTCCTTACAACCCATACCAGACCTAAGGGCTTGGTATGCTCCTGGGGGTGGAACCCATGCCGGTTTTTTATTTGAAAATTGGCATGGAGTTCTCCCTCTCAGGAATGCATGCCGAGCGACGCTGTCAAATTTTTTTACATTTTTTTTTTCCCGACGCAACTTTTTTTACCCGGCGCGATCCACAAAACTCGGCGTAACGTAACTTCGCGCATGCGCAGTACGGCCGGCGCGGGAGCGCGCCTCATTTAAATGGGACTCGCCCCATTTGAATAGGAACGCCTTGCGCCGGCCGGATTTAAGTTACACAGCCTGAAATTTCTAGGTAAGTGCTTTGTGGATTGGGCACTTAGGTAGAAATTTTAAGGCAGTGTAACTTAAATGGGATTTTTTAAGTTGCGCCAGGTTTTTGTGGATCTGGCCCTGTATATCTAAATCTAAAAAACAATCATTTAATTTGTGGCTCTTGAAGTGAGCTTCAATGGAAAAAAGTGGTGAACGTAACCTCGCTTTGCTAGAGCATTGTGAAAAAACGATGGTGTGTAGGCAACGTCGTTTTTGAAAATTGAAGTTTCAAAAGCGTCGTGTTTTACTTCACAGAAAATGTCGTTTTTTTCCATCACATAAAGTGATGGTGTGTACGCGGCATTAGATATATGGCTGCATCAGTTTTCATTTATTTGTTTATGTTGAAATTGTTACCACAAGTAAAAGAAAATACTCATTGATCTTCCCAGATATGCAACGTCCTTGCACTTCCTGTGACCTTAAAGTTGAGCACAAAGAACCTTATCTTTATTGTGTAAACTACAAATCCCATCAACCCACCATGTAATGGAAATGAGCAAAGGCAGACATATTTGAAGTCCATTCTAAAGCCAGCAGATGGCACACCCAGACTGGAACTTTTTGAAAGTATCTTTGAAAATGTGTTTTTGTTTATTACTGGTTATCTTCTGCAGTCTACACATCAGGAATTATGCTATTAAATGATGTACACATATTGTGTGGGCCACAATTGGATTGGCAGCATTATTCACAATTTATTTCACACATGAGAACTGTAGCTTTCTGGCTGAATCAGTGTGAATGACAGGTGATTTAAGCATGTAAAGAAAAGCTATATACACATTAAGGCTGGACATACAGGATTCAAATCTCGTCCAGTTCAGCAGGAACCGGCCGAGATTCTAACCATTAATGGGCAGGCTAAATGTACCAAGTTGATAAATCAATGAACTTGGATACAACCAGCCTGCCGGATCGCAATTGGCTGCTATAGGTGCTAGCGATAATCATTGTCTTCTCCCGGCGGGGGCAGGTCCCCCTACCGCTGGGAGAATACAATGGCCACAGACAGTATTCCAGCAACACATGAATAATTTGTCCAAAATATAATTTATTAATTTTTATGCCCTAAAAATTGCATACAGAGGGCATCCATCAATATCGTTCTTCAAGAGGTTATCAAGATTTAACCTAGATAGCAGCTGATCAATCATCACATAATACAGTACATCACAACAATTTAACCCAGCAAGTTAGTGTCAGTGTAGAAGTGCTTCCTCAGATCCCAATATTTGCTGGACTTAGTTGGGTTTTGTATCAATAATTCAATCAATAATTCTATTCAATTTCTATCTGTAATTATTATCTGTAACAAATCACATACAGTCTTCTTGCACATTCACGTAATATTTTACTGATGTTTATATCAAGATCTTGTTGACAGAAAGATCCTGAGTAAAATGTTCCGTAAAAACCTTGCATATACACATGTATAGGTGCATAAACATATGTATACTTGTATAACGTATACATGCATAAAAAAATCTTCTTCATCCTCTTCAGGTGGTTAGGAATGGGACTTGATGAATGCAATTTGACTAGTCGGGATGAAACAGACATCATATTAATGTGGAAGTAAACCCTTTGTTTAAAGTTGTTCCTACAGGTAAGCCTATAATGAGGCTTACCTGTAGGTGCAGTGAATATCTCTTAAACCTGCACAGTTTGGGAGATATTCACACTGCATGCAGCTGGTGATGTCACCAGCGCATGCGCTCTGAAAGGTATACCAGTGCCGTCCCTTCCGAGCTCCGTGTCGCGGTCCATGAATACCTCGGAGTGACGTCATCAAGGCACAACCAATCAGACAGCCAGAGGATGCAAACCCAGAAGGAAGACCAGGTGAAGATGGAAGCACCTGTCAGCAGTGACAGCGTGCCGCTGAAAGGGTTCATTCTAAGGTAAGTATTTCATAATGTGCTAGTAAGCGATGCATGCTAGAACATTATTACCTTGCAGGGTTAAAAATAAATTAATTGGTGCGGTTTACTACCACTTTAACAAGATCATTTATGAAGAAATCAAAAGTTTACAGATAAATAGTAGCGTTGTTTAAATAGTACTCTTTGTTTGTGAAGTTGATATTGAGAATATTCATAAATACTGTTATCACAGGGATCTTAATAGTTCTCAATACCAAGCCTTGGTTAATCTCAGTAAAAAAAAACAACAGAAAACCATCGGACAAGGTAGTGAATATTGTAATTATGGACCCCCAACAATATGTATAAATGTGCAATATAATTCTCAAAAATAAAGATATTATTTGCCCATATCCTCATGTTCTGATCTCTTATCAAAATAAATTGTTTCAACTAATCAATCAACCATTTATGCATTAATTGATTTCTAAAAAAATAGCGCTGATTATATGACAATCAAACATCAACTTTCAACTTTCTTCTCCGCATACAAATTTTTAAAGTTATCTAGGGAGGTTCTTTTTTTTCTGGGTTTGGATGGCTTATTCAAAATGTGAGAAATGTGACCATTAATCCCCCCCCCCCCATGTGGGATGTTTGCCTTTCTACTTAATAGACACAATTCATTGCTAACCATTGTAGATCAAAATAATCCAAATACCCTGTTTGTGTGCATAGATGACGAGGCCCATGTTTACTATAAATGTCTGATCATACTGCATATATGACCATCATCAAGTAGAAATATAGCATTTTTACACAGGGTCATATACGAATTTTGAAGGGAAGTAGACAAGAAGAATATATATTCGAAAACATGTTTTCATACCAACATTACCACCTCCACCCAATGTCTGGCTTCTGTCAGGCGAATACATGTGTCATCATAATCCCACGTCTTAACCAGATTTACTTGTTTGAATTGGTATTATTCTACACTTGTGAAAATCCAATTAAAATCTACCCATAAAGCAATATTAGAAAAAAAAAAGATGTAAAGCCTTATCTTTCTGAATACAAAATTAATTTCTTAAAGGCATAGTTCACTTTTTGCAAAAATATTATACATGCACCCACATTAAAATAAGAAAATGTGCATTTGATTTGTTTTTACATTGACATCTGCAGAACAGTGCAACAGAACAGTCAACAGCCCAGCTCCAAGCCTGTACAGAGGTACAGACCTTCTGCTCTATCTGGACAATGGACTACAAGTGCAATTACATCATTTCAGTTCTACCTGCCATGAGATCTGTGAGTCTCTCAACAACAGAGGCAGATAGGGCTTATTTATTTATTTATTTATTAAAATTCTTAAAAGTACAAAATGGTACAAAACGCAGTCAGTTACCCGTAGGCCTCGATGCACCGAGAACAACAATACAGCAACAACCAAAAAAAAAACACACAGGCAGCGGAACAGATCAAAATTTAAAATGGTTAGCAGATCAAAGAACTATAAAAACCTATGTAATTCCATAGGCTTGACTGAAAATCTCAGTTTTTTGAAGCTTCCTGAACTTAAAAAGATCATTCTCAAGCCTTAATTTTAGAGGCAGGGAGTTCCAAAACTGTGCTCCCTGGACCGCACTCGTCCTCCCTCACAATTTTTTCTTTCGAAATTTAGGGATCACCAAAGTTTCTGAATTAGCCGACCTTAACCACTTAAGCCCCGGACCATTTTGCAGCTAAATCCCCAGGCCAGGTTTTGCGATTCGGCACTGCGTCTCTTTAACAGACAATTGCGCAGTCGTGCGACGTGGCTCCCCACCCGCTAGAAGGCAGGGACGTATATATACGCCCATCTGCCTGTCCGTGCCATTTTGCGGACGTATATAGTCGTGCGGCGGGAGTTAAGGGGTTAAGGTACGGTTAGGCACATACTTGGTGAATTTTTCCTGCAGGTACAGGCTTGTAGTCTTACCATTCAAATATCCCTGTGAATGGATGAATGGGGCTATGAGGGCAAAGGCATGCACAGCCATGCTAAATAAAAAAAAAAGCAAAAAAACATAGTTGCAGGGAGAAGCACCCTGTGATTCAGGTAAGTGGTTTTTGAACAAGCACGGTATACCTGTGTGAAACGTTAACCATGGTCCTGTATTGTCTGTCTGACATACGACAATAACGATTTCTTCTAAGCAAACATCTCATTCCAGTGTGTGGCCACTGCTTTGGTGGTTTGAAGGTGGTGGGGGGGGGGGGGGGTAATCGCCTGTCGAAAGTTGTGTACATACTAAACGAAAATCGTTCAAAAATCCTTTGGATGAAAATGTTCGCCCCGTTTTTCTTATAGTGTGTAAGAGCCTTTGTCTTACCTCCTTCGTTGACCTGAAGCAATGGGTACATGCTTCTACTCACTCTGATGGCAACACCCTTGACCTTGTATTATCCTACCTATGCGCTCAATGCAATCTCTCCAACAATCCTTTTCCTCTCTCTGATCACCACCTAATTAGCTTCTCTCTCTCTCCGTCTTCCACTACCTTTTCCTCCCATCGCCTAACAATCACCCGTAGAAACCTTTGCTGCTTCAACCCTTCTCTAGTCTGCTACTGACCACCTCTATGACAAAATCTCACCCCTGTCCTGCCTCAATCTAGGTACTTCTGTCTACAATAGATCCCTGTCCTCCACCCTGGACTAGCTCGCCCCCCTCACTACACACAGAATCAGGTCTCGACCCCTACAACCCTGACAAACAGATGATGCCAGAAGTCTCAAAAAAACATAACCACGCTCTTGAGCATGTGTGGCTTAAGACTAAGGCCGCGTACACATGATCAGTCATAACCGATGAAAACAGACTGAAGGACCATTTCATCGGTTAACCGATGAAGCTGACTGATGGTCTGATGTGCCTACACACCAAAACGATCGTGTCAGAACGTGGTGACGTAAAACACACGGTGTGCTGAAAAAAAAACGAAGTTCAATGCTTCCAAGCATGCGTCGACGTGATTCTGAGCATGCGCGGCCTTTTGACCGATGCTTTTGCATACTAACGATCGGTTTTGACCCATTGGTTAGGCGCCCATCGGTCAAATTTTAAAGCAAGTTCTCTTTTTTTTGACCGAAGGATAACTGACCGATGGGGCCCACACACGATCGCTTTGGACCGATGAAGCGGTCCTTCAGTCAGTTTTCATCGGTTTTGACTGATCGTGTGTACGCGGCCTAAGTCTCTCAAAGACTTCAACCAATACAAATCTGCCCTCCAAAACTACAATTTCTGCCTCCTCACTGCCAAGAAGACCTATTTTCTCACTCTCATTAACATCTTCTCATCCAGTCCCCATCAACTCTTCTCTACCTTTAACTTTCTACTTCGTCCTACACTGCCTCCACCCATTAACTCACTCACTGCCCAGGAGATCGTCAATCACTTCAAACATAATATTGATTCTATTTGTGATGAAATCTCCGCTCTACAGGTATATCCCCCACTTAACACCCCATGTCAACACAAACAATCAACACTCCCCTTATTCAACCCTCCTACTATAGGCGAGGTTGCTAAACTAATTTCTAACGCCCACCTAATCACCTGCCCCTAGACCCTGTTCCCTCTCAAATACTACGGTCACCCTCTGACTCTATCCTACACTCTCTAACCCACATCTTAGATCTCTCCCTCTCTTCTGGCATCTTCTCTAACTCTGTAAAATATTCACTGGTCACCCCCATACTTAAAAAAACATCCTTGGATCCTACCAATCTTAACAATCTATGCCCTATCTCCTTGCTTCCCTTTTACTCTAAACTCCCTGAATGCCTGGTCTACAACCAACTGAGTGACCACCTCATTAAGAATAACCTTCTTGATCCCCTTCTTCGCTGGCTGTCATCCTACCTATCCCACCACACATTCAATGTCACTTGCAATTCTACTTCCTCTTCTCCTCTTCCTTTCTCCTTCGGGGTCCCCCAAAGTTCTGTTCTTGGACCGCTCCTATTTTCAATCTACACCTCCTCCCTCGGTCATCTGATAGCCTTTCATGGCTTTCAATATCATTTATACGCTGATGACACTCAAATCTCCCCACCCCTCACTCCTATAGTCTCCTCACGTATCACTAACTTACTTGTCACACCACTTTCTCAAACTCAACTTGTCCAAAACTGAGCTCATAATATTTCCTCCCTCATGTGCCTCTTCCCCTGACTTCTCTGTCAAGAGCAATGGCACAACCATCCACCCATCCCTGCATGCCAGGTGCTAGGTGTTATCCTGGACTCTGAACTTTGCTTTTGGTCCCACATCCAATCACTCTCCAAGGCTTTCTGCCTCTGCAACATCTCCAAAATATGTCCCTTCCTAACCAATGAAACGACAAAGCTCCTGATTCACTCCCTGGTTATCTCTCGCCTTGACTACTGTAACTCCCTCCTCATTGGCTTACCTTTAAATAGGCTATCTCCCCTTCAGTCCATCATGAATGCTGCTGCCAGACACATCCACCTTACAAACCACCAGTGTCTGCTAACCCTCTCTGCCAATCTCTCCATTGTTTTCCACTACAACAAAAATGTAATTAAAAATACTAACAAAAACTTACAAAGCCATCCCCAACTCTGCCCCTAGCTACATCAGTAACCTAGTCTCAAAATAGCAACCAAATCATCCTCTTCATTCCTCCCAAGAACTCCTGCTCTTTAGCTCCCTCATCACCACCTCCCATGCTTTCCTCCAGAACTAACTGGGTGGTAAAGCCTCTATCACTGTCCTATATCCTGCCCCCATAGTGTTTAGCAATATGAGGACATGGAGGAGGGGGAAGGGAGGGGGAGTATCATTCACCACTCTATATATGCCCACATGTGTGACTCTATAGTTATGTGGGCTGCACAGATAAGAAAAAGGAGCAAATGAACAGCTTAGAAGGAACTGAAACTGTATACTTTATAGCTGACAGCCTTCCAAGGACAGCATACCTTTTATCTTTACATGGACTCACTGTCATGGACTTGAATCATTGCCCCGCCAAGTGACCCACCCCCAAAGATATTGCTTTGCCATATTCAGAGTGCGCTATATCACCCCTTTGTCTCCTCAGTAAATGTCAACAGCTGGTCTACAATCTCAGGCTGCATCAGGGAAACAGACACGGACACGGAGGTACAGGACCAACCAGAATTTTTGCATTCTACATAAAACAAATGCTCTGGTAGATGAGTGAGCATGAACACAATGTAGTATAGCATGTATTGACAATTTTTGATCATTTGGGTTTAATGACACTTAAAAAAATGTGCTATGTAAACTATGGCTTTCAAAAAAAAAAAAAAAACATTATTCTCACCTATGTGGATGCAACATCAATCCGATGCTGCATCTGTACCCCGTCGGCTCTGCAGGGAGAACTTAGCAATCAAACACCACTGATCACTAAGTTCTCCCCCTCCGCTCTGAACAGAGAGGCGGGACTGTCAGTCTCCGGTTCTCAGCTCTCCCCTCCAGCACTCATTGGAACGCTATGCTGTGGAGGGGGTGGCTCCCTCCAGGTTCCGGTCTAGGGTTCTGGGTCGATCCTGATGATATTGTCCAGATCTTTTCAGAGCCTAGACCAGTCATTTGATGTCAGCCGATGGCGCTGTTGGCTGAAAATGGGTCACAGGAGTACAGAATGAACTGCACTCCTGTGATCCATAGTAAAAGTACAGGCGGTCTCGGCTTACAAACATCCGACTTACAAACGACTCCTACTTACAAATGGAGGGAGACAACAGCAAGTGAGAGGAAACCTACCACTAAGAAGGAAAATTCACTCCTGTAAGAGTTATTATGGGAAAAAGGTGTCTCCACTGAAGCTTTATCACCAATCCTTGTTTCCACAACAACCCAACATTTTCAAGATCCAATTGTCATAGGGACAGAAAGTGAGGGGAAATCTTGTTATAGGGTTTTTAACCCTTCTCTATGGTATCCAAAAAATGTAAAACATTTTTTGGCTGAAACTACACTTAAAAAATGTACCTGATCTGACTCACAATCAAATTCAACTTAAGAACAAATCTACAGACTCTATCTTGTTTGTAACATGGGGACTTCCTGTATAGCCAAAAAAGCTTTGGCCATTTTTTTATCCTTTCAGGAGCAACTATAGATTGAAAATCTAAACACACTGGGGCAGATTCAGGTAGAGATACGACGGCGTATCTCCTGATACGTCGTCGTTTCTCTGAGATCCGACGGTCCGATCTATGCGACTGATTCATAAGAATCAGTTACGCATAGATCTCCCTTAGATCCGACAGGTGTAAGTGACTTACACCGTCGGATCTTAGGCTGCAATCTCCCGCCGGCCGCTAGGTGGCGCTTTCATTTGTATACGCAACGAATATGCAAATGAGGAGATCAGCCGATTCAGAAAGAATGCCCGCCCGTCGCTTTTTTTTTACGTCGTTTGAGTTCGGCTTTGTCCAGCGGATAGTTACCCCTGCTATATGCGGCGTATCCTATGTTAAGTATGGCCGTCGTTCCCGCGCCGAGTTTTGAATTTTTTACGTCATTTGCGTAAGTCGGTCGCGAATACGGATGGACGTAATTTACGTTCCCGTCGAAACCAAGGACGTCCTAGCGACGTCATTTGGAGCAATGCACGCTGGGAAATGTATCCGGCGGCGCATGCGCAGTTAAATCGGCGCGGGGACGCGCCTGATTTAAATACTACACTCCCCCTAGCCGCGGAATTT
The DNA here is from genome assembly GCF_905171775.1 of Rana temporaria. Classification (NCBI taxonomy): domain Eukaryota; kingdom Metazoa; phylum Chordata; class Amphibia; order Anura; family Ranidae; genus Rana; species Rana temporaria. The sequence continues at coordinate 72,827,719 of NC_053493.1, forward strand.
GAATTCCGCCGGGGGATTTACGATCCGCCGGTGCAAGTTTCGAGGTAAGTGCTTTCTGAATACAGCACTAGCCTCTCAAACTTGCGCCGGCGGATCGTAAATCAGATAGATTACGTGGATCTAAAGATCCGCTAATCTATCTGAATCTACCCCACTGATAAAGCCTTAGGCCGGGTACTCACGACCAAACATGTATGGTGAAAGCGGTCCGTCGGACCGTTTTCACCATACATGTCTGCCAGAGGGCTTCTGTACGATGGTTGTACACACCATCGTACAGAAGACCGCGCGTAAACAATACGCGGGGCGTGTCCGCGGTGTCGCCGCGTCGATGACGCGGTGTCGCCGCGACAATGACGCAGCGACGTGGGCGGGCCGCCTTTAAAATGCTTCCACGCATGCGTCGAAGTCATTCGACGCATGCGAGGGACGGCGGGCGCCTGGACATGTACGGTAGGTCTGTACTGACGACCGTACATGTCCGAGCGGGCAGGATTCCAGCGGACTGTTTTAAAACAAGTCCAGGAATATTTGTCCGCTGGGAAAAGGCCCGGCGGGCAAATGTTTGCTGGAATTCGGCCCGCTCGCGCCCACACACGACCAAACATGTCTGCTGAAACTGGCCTGCGGACCAGTTTCAGCAGACATGTTTGGTCGTGAGTACGGGGCCTTACCTCCTGATTCCTGGTGACACATATGTGGCTTTTGTACAGTAAAGACCCAGATGTCCTTGAACCTTGTATTATATAAAGCTAGCTGAGAAGATTCTCCTTCTTTCTTTCTTATATATTTATGATGGTAAATATTACTATCCTATAATAGGTTTTCTATGCGTGTGAGATGCTAGCATACCTTCGTTTAACAGAGTTTAGTGTTTGGTTAAACAATTGGTGCAAAGCTGAAGGTTTTGATTATGTTAGTCATGATGCTTTCCGGTGGTCTGACATGCATTTAAACTGAGAAATGGGTGCAGGGAAGTAATTGATGAGGAGAATTTCTTCCCCCAGAATTTGGGGGTTTGTGTTGCTAAGGACTGGGCTGATGGGGTGGTCACTTCAATTAAAGTTTCAGGTGGTAAAAATAAAGCAGTAGATAGCAGTGTTTATCATGTCATGATCACTAATGCTCATAGTTTAGGCAACAAACTTTGTGAGCTGACAACTCTTATGTCTAGGGACAACTTGAACCTTGGTTCACGAATTGAAATGACTGGGAAATAACAATACCAGGGTACACACTATACAGGAAAGACAGAGAAGGGAAGAGGGGAGGCGGAATTGTCATATATGTCAAAAATAACATAAAGCTAACATTAATAAAAAAAAACAAATGAAATACTCTAAACCCTCTGGGTCTGCCTTCCAACCAGAGAGGGATCTGGAGGTCCCTGAATCGGCTGGCAGATATCACTTTATCTATGTCATCTAAATTTCTATGTTTTTAATGTCTAAAACTAACACTATTGAAATTTCAATGAATGTATTTATATATCTTTTTTGTATAATAAATACATTTTTTCACTAAATATTTTTGATTTCTGTTGCCTTTAAAATCCCACAGTAGAGGTTATTAAATTTTACCAGAGAGGGATCTTCCCTTAGAATTGGTGTAGTATACAGATCCCCAGGACAGACTGAAGATCACGATAACTTGTTGACTGACAAGATACTGTAACTCATATTGCAATGAAGGGAGAGGTTTTGATTATGGGTTACTTCAACATGCCTGACATTAACTGGAATTCTCAAGCTGCTATTACAAGCAGGAGCAGGGATGTAATGGAAACACTGAAAGGGGTTTCTCTAAAACAGTTAAAAGACATGCACATGATGAAAAAATTAGTTTTGTTTTGTTTCGAATAGTTAATCTAGTTATTTAGTTTAGTTACATTTGGTTGATTCATTCAATTTGTATTTGGAATTCGTATTCAGAATTCGTTTTATGTCTTCAAATTCTTTGAATTTACATTTTTTTTCTATTCAAAACGTTCGAAATGATACATTTTTAATCGGTTGAATCAAAAACTTTAGATTTTTTTTACGATTCAAATGTTGCAAAGTAAACAAAAAAAAGAAAAATTCTCATCAAATGTTTACAATGACTCTTTAAATCACCTTTTGCCTAACAAAAACAGTCTTTGATTTCAGAAATATATTAACAGTTATAATTCGATCGGAGTTCAATGTAAAATTTGATTTGAATTTCAGTTTGAATTTTGGAAATTCTGACAAATTTGTCCAAATATTTATTCGGAATGAAAAGAAACGGAAATGTCTAGCAGTAAGTAAAAAGCCGAACCTGAGATGACCATATTCTGGACCTAGTACTGACAAATGAGGACGGACTGTCTGATGTTGGCGTGGGAGAGAATTTGGGTTCTAGTGATCACCAATGTCTTTGGCTTGATATTAAAACAAGAACTGAAAAATCAAATACAAAAAAAAGTTTTAGATTTCAAAAGGAAACATTTTGCTGAAATGGAGAAATTTCTAAAATAAGTATTGAAACGTTGGAGTAAAATTACAGAATTCAGTGGACACTGTAAAAGTCTACCATCCTGGAGGCAACTAGACTATATGTCAGGCAAGTTAATAAGAATAAATGGAAGAAAAAACAATATGGTTCACTAAAGAGGTGAGTAGGATATAGAAGATTCAAGGAAACAGGAGGTGTAGCCGACAGAGAAGAGTATAAAGATAAAAAGTATAAAAGGAGGCCAAACTCATTGCCAGTGCTGCCAAGGCATAAAAAGAGGAGGAAATTGCTAAATCTATTAAGAAAGGTGATAAAACCTTTTTTAGGTACATTAGTAATAGAAGGAAAAAATACAATGGGCACATTCAGGGCTGCCATCAGGGGGGTACAGGCAGTACTGCAGTAAGAGGTCCAAGCGTCCCAAGAGGCCCGTCTGGCCAGGGCCCGCTCCACCTACAGCAGCACATAAAATTCATCTATCACTTGTGCAGCGGCCGGCCATTATAGAGAAAGAAGCCTCCGCTTCCTTTCACCCCCCCTCCACACAGCCAAACACAGTCTGAAGTCAGACTTGAGTTACAGAGCTGCAGAGATCCCCACCCCCATGGAGGACAGAGCACCAATCATCAGTGTTAAAAGGGGACCCTACCAGGGCCCAAACTGACAGGCACATTTCAAAGGTAGCACCTTCTTCCTCAGAGCCAAACCATATATGAGGTATGTAAAGGGCCTACACCTATAGCAAGGGTCTTATTCATGTTTAGTCAGAGCTGCACGGTTTGTTTTTATTTACAGACGTCCGTTGTCTGCATAGACACTTTTATGGTAATGGTGAACGGTGAACTATACCTTAAACTCTGGACTCTGGGTTATGTTGGTTCGGCTCGGGTAAAGCTTAATAAAGCAATGGGCCCTGATGGTATCCATCCCAGAGTTCTAGGAGAAATTTGAGGTATAGTTGGTGAATCATTAACTGATGTTTCTAAAATCTCTCTTCTGACAGAAGTTCCCCATGACTGCCGGACAGCTAATATTGGTCCTATCCACAAGAAGGGCAGCAAGGAAGAAGCTAGCAATTACAGGCCAGTGAGTTTAACATCAGTTGTAGTCAAGTTAAAGGAACCACTTCTGAAAAGAAGGATCATTGTTCACTTAAAAATACACAACTTGCTGGACCCAAAGCAGCATGGCTTTACTAAGAACAGATCATGTCAGACTAATCTGAATTAATGTTTTGATGATATTACCAATCTTTTGGACCAGGGTGGTGCTGTGGACATACAGTAGCATATCTTGATTTAAGCAAGGCATTTGGTACAGTTCCACATAATGATCTAATACAAAAGTTGTACAAGCTAGGACTTAACCTTTGGGTGGTTCAGTGGATATGCTGTTGGCTAAAGGATAGATACCAGAGTGTAGTTATAAATGTGTTTCACTCAAAATAGAGAACCATCACTAGTGGTGTACAACAAGGCTCTGTACTAGGTCCTGTTCTATTTAATCTATATGTAAGTGATATAACTAAAGGTTTGTTGGGCAAGGTATGTCTTTTTGCTGATGATGCAAAGGTGTGTAATAAGGTTGATATCCCTGGAGGGGATATCAACCATTAATGCACCTAGGAAAAAAATCCCTTGAGAGAGTACAACGACACTGATTCCCCTATTTAGATCTTTAGTGAGACCTCATTTAGAATAGGTTGTCCAGTTCTGGAGACCTCATTTACACAAAGATATTGATAAGATAGAACAAGCCCAGAGATGGGTAACACAAATGGTGAAAGGTCTGGGAGATAAAACATATCTAGAGTGACTTCAGAAATGTAAAATATACAGTCTGGAGGAAAGAACACGGGGACATGACCTCAAACTAACTGGAGGAAAGTTCAAAACTAATCTTAGAAAGTATTATTATACTGAAAGGGTAGTTGATGCTTGGAATAAATCTCTAGCAGAGATAGTGAGACAGTCAACAGTAAATGGCTTCAAACACGCCTGGGACAAACAGTGATCTATACTCAGGCAAAAAAGTTAATGAAAAAAAAGGGCAGGGTCAATTGACTACTCTGTCTTTTTTTGCCGTCACTTTTCTATATTTCTATACCTATCTATGAGGAAAGATTTTGCACAAATTTATTGCTGGAAAAAAGAGTTTTGTAATAATTATCTACAGTACTTACAGTACAGTACAGTCTAATCCCTCCCCCAGTCTGTGATTGAACAGTAAAACAAGAAGCAGCAGGCTGATTAACTCATCTCTATGTTCTTTGCTCCTATCCTTGTGCATCTTAGGCCGCGTACACACGATCAGTCAAAACTGATGAAAACGGACTGAAGGTCTGTTTCATCGGTTAACCGATGAAGCCGACTGATGGTCTGATGTGCCTACACACCATCGGTTAAAAAAACGATCGTGTCAGAATGCGTAAAACACACGACGTGCTGAAAAAAAACGAAGTTCAATGCTTCCAAGCATGCGTCAACTTGATTCTGAGCATGCGAGGCCTTTTGACCGATGCTTTTGCATACTAACGATCGTTTTTGACCCATCGGTCAGGCGTCCATCGGTCAAATTTTAAAGCAAGTTCTATTTTTTTTGACCGAAGGATAACTGACCAATAGCGCCCACCCACGATTGGTTTGGACCGATGAAACGGACCTTCAGTTCGTTTTCATTGGTTTTGACTGATCGTGTGTATGCGGCCTTACACTGAAGCACAACAAATTGGTTCCTTGTTCTGCTTCTCCCTCCCCCAGTCTGAGCTTTGCAGCGGGACTGCAATAGGCTGATACCAGGTCAAATATTTATACTGAATACATTTACAAAATTATATTTAATACAGAGCTGCGTGTATTTTATTTCTGCCTGGATTTCAGCTTTGGTTGACTGACTTGTTTATCTTCTAATTTGATCTTTAAGAAAACATACACAGTCAGAAAGTTGCCTTAAAGTTAACCTGCGCCCTAGGTAAACTCTAAATTATGATTTGGAGCTTACACAGTGATGAGGATGCTCATACTACCCCATACGGCAACTCTTGTTGCCCGAGAAGCAAATCAGTAAGCACCAGTGTCGTTACATGCTCCCTCCCATCACAAATCTCTGGGTGGGTCAATCTGCTTCCACATGTGAATCTAGCGGTGTGGGAATTGTTGTAGGTATAAGCAGATGTGGGGGCAGAATTAAAAAATTCTTTGCCCCTATGTCACGTACCTGGAGGAGATCGAGCTGTGGAGAGGGCTTCTCTTGCACCTCCTGTCCAACGCCCCTGGTAGAGATGACAGGGAGTGAAGGACACAGGGTGGCACAAGGGCCGATGTAGCAGGAGGCACCGGCTGGGCCTTGGCAGGAACCCGATGGCTGAAGATCACCATACAGGCACTGAGGACTGAAACTCAGTGGATCAGTAAGCGGAAGCGTTGCCGGAACATAAGCCAGGGGGTCATCAACAGCTGGGCAGAGCAGGTACAGGAACGTGAGGCAGAAGCTAAGACAGGATACAGGCTGGATTTGGTACACAGTCGGGCAGCAAGGTACAGGAGCATAAGGCAGGAGCAGAGTTAAGCACAAGCTGAGATCACAGGTAGGCAGGCAGAAGTCCAAGGGAAGGTACAGGTGAAGCCGGGTCAGACACAGGTAACTGAATTAGATCAAGGCACAGGTTAACAGGAACAAGCTGAAAGACCACTCAGCAATGTGTATGTGTCATTGCTCAGTTTAAATAGGCTGACTGGCGCCAGTACGTGCATGTGCTCACGAGTGCGCCTGCTCGCATGTGCCAATACATGTTGTTCCTTGTGCACACACTGGTGTGCCTGAGCCTGCGCGCCATTACGCGTCTGTTAATCAAACTTCTCTTACTCTCTGCATAGGAAAATCACATCTTTTTAACTGTTAAATTCATCTGTAAGGAGCTATCATTTTTGCCCTGGTGTGGGTACTTTAATACACTGAATTAACTTGGAAGATAATATAAGAAACCTTGGAGATGCTTTAGAATTGTACTCAGGCGTCTCTTTTTATTGGTATAGCTGTGTACCCTGTCCAACATTGTCTGCTATTATCATTTACATAGTACTTAGAGATGCATCTTAAGCCACAATGATTTCATCTGTACTTGTAAATCTGGCAGCATCCACAGCGGGAATGAGATCATAGCACATTTTGGTTTTAACACTTTGACTTAATTTAAAAATAAGTATGAATTATACATTTGGTTTTGTTTTTTGTGCCTGTATCTAAATTTTTTGCCTTAAAGGCTATGCTCAAATAAAAGTGTAGTCAGTTGGTACTGAAGGTTGATCTTGGGTGCTGGAGCGATTTGTCTGGTAACATCCATCATAATCTATAACCATACTAATCATAACTGTTTCTGTCTTTTTACATTAACAAATGACATAAAGGAAATCAAGAGGTAGATATGATTCTTCAGGGGAACATTGGCCGATCTTGAATTTTAGTTTGGTAAAATTAGCCATATACATATCAATTTGAGTGACTGAACTTTTGAATTCAATTTTTGTCCAAAATCACAAAGCAATCAAAGACATAAAATGGTTGTTTCAATTGACCAAAACTACTGTAGATGAGATCAACATTGCCCCGATGGACCTGGTGGACAAAACAATCAAATTGATTTATTGTAATTGCCATAGCTTTTTTCCATTTTCTATTTGGTTTTTCAACAAACTGTATTGAAGCTGTCAATTAATTGTCCAGTGTGATCTTCACAACTAGCCAAATTCTGGTGGTTGATCAAACATATGCATTGCAGATAAAAAGTGATGGCAATTGTCTGAAAATGCCATGTGTGGCAAGGGTAATATTTTTTCTATCTAGATCTAGAGATCTTCCGGCTTTGGCTTCCTGAAAAGCAGACATCTGATGTTACAGGGCACGGGTGTTAGAGTACAAATGGTGATACTTGTCAAGTATTCTATTTTCTTGTTCTAGAAGGCCAGCCCACACAACTGGCTTAGGCTGTGGCTGGGATGTGTGGCCAAATTCAGAATCACAATTACACTAGATGTGATCAAGCTTTTGGTAATGAAGTGGCTAGTAAAAAGTAATCAACCTCTATATTAGTGAATCATGACTTCTTGGTTTTAAAAAGCAGTCAATTTATTTACTGTTAAACTGATGCATCTGTCCCCTTTCAAGTAGATGTCTTTATATAATGCCTAATAGGCAACTGAATATATTATACAATTAAAAAAAGAACTTTGCAGAAAGTTCTTCTCCCACTGGTGCTATAATACATTGACCACTTGATAAACCTCAGTTAAACAATTTAGATCAAAGATACGTAAATCAAAGAATGTTTCCTATTGATTGATCCGTTCCTTAAGCTGGGGAATAAATCTTTACTGTGAAGTGTCAAGGCTTCAGTTACGGCTCCTATTGATAGGTGAAAGATGTCATTATTGTTCAGGCGTCTCGGATAAGACGTTTGCTGAAATGGTAATATGGCTAATGTTTGGCCCCTATAGGGCATGATGAAGTGATCAGTCTACTCTGGAACATGAATGAATATGTAGCAAAGTGGGATCTAGGTGCGATTAATGAGGCTTTGCAGGCAATCCACTCTTTTAACATCTTTTTAAATTGTGCACTTGTTGTCATCTTCCTAATCTGCTAGGATGGCTTTACATATTAATGCAAAGAATTAAAGTGGGAATATTACAACTGACTTGGGCAATGAACCAATGTAGTAAAATGTGTAAGCTGCTTCCCTGTGTGCCACATTTGGAAGCATATATGCCAACCACCTTTCAGTGCATTTGTAAAGGGTCAAACAGAAAACTGGTGTGCTGGAAAAATTATAAACAGATCTTCAAAAGTTCCACATAAAAGTGGTGTTGCTGAATTGGCACAAATAAAGGTAAAATAAAGAGACTGTGGGGGTTTCCCATGGGGAGAGCGATTGTATACCCTACTGAACTTGAGGGCGGGCATTAGACGGGAATATACTTGGAATTCACCATTTGAGAAATGTTAGGAAGAAGGCTTTATGGATTTGTGAAATGTTATAATCTGGAAATGAATATCTCAGACTGACACTGTAATTACAAATACTTGAATGTCGACTGCTGAATATATTGTAATGCTGATTTGTTAATAAAAAATCTTTCTGTTAAAAAAAAATATATAGAGTCTGTATTACAAGTGATTGAGTATGGCACTGTCTAGCGTGGTACTAAACAGGTTTTTCTAAAGTCCATATATACATCTTTATAACTGTGGCATGATCCACTTTTCTGTCTGAAAACTTCGGAAAAGGCCATTCGGTATGCACCGACTTTGTATGGTACGACTGTTTTGAGAGCTAAGCAGGGTACCCCGTTTTGTAGTGGGTCATCTCTTGCCCTTACCTTACAAGAAATACATGCCTGTAGGTGACCTGATCCTCTCAGTATGTACATGTGAGACACGTTCATTTAAGTATTTTACACCACATGGTAATGGTAAAGCTATAAACTTTGTAAGGAAAGTTGTACTTTGGAAGGGAATTTTCCCTAGAGCTTAGTAAACGCAGTAAAATTTCACTTTGCAAATAATATGACATGCAAAGAGAAATGACAAAAGCATTTTTCTTGCACATGATTAGATAATGGAAGTCAGCAGAACTGACTTTAGTAAATCACCCCTATTGCCAGCATTTCAATGTCACCACTTACCGCCCGCCCACCGTCAAATGACAGTGGATTGCTCTTGTTTTAGGATGGCGTCATATGACGGCACCCAGTCTAGCCACGCAGACACGTGGCATGGTGAACACTGGTGTGCTATGTTCCTGGGACACGGCGCCACCCCGATCTCGGCAAAGAGACTGGGGCAGTGTGCTTGTGGGAGGTTATGAAAAGTTCTGCAAGCAGCAGCTTTGGGGCGGGTTGGGAGCGCTGTATTTGTACTCCCAAAATGCCCTGCCCATTGAAATTAATGGACAGAGCTTTCAAAGCACCTGAAAAGCGATTTGAAAGAGCTGTAAAACTGTATTTTTAACCTTTTCTTGGGGGTTAAAAGTGCCCCGCTAGCAGCCAAAAAGCAGTGCAAAAGGTGCTGCTTAAACCGTAATAAAGTGCTGCTCGTTTTAGCTCTGATTAAATGCTGCCTATTCATTCCAATGGCCAGCACGAAAAGGGTCAGTGTGAAAGGGGTCTAACTGTAGTGGCTGTATTTAATATTTTATTTTTTTTAGTCCTTTTTTTCTTTTATATTCACCTAGTGATCCAGCCAGTAGTCTGTTATTTTCAGCTTCCTTTACCAGACCAAGCTGTCCAAACAAAGTGTCAGTTCGAGTGTTGAGACAAAGCATTTGACACTGACAGGGGTACTTGCAATGGTCAGTTTTTAACGATTTTTGCAAAAACTTTTTGAAATGTTCCTCAGCCAAGTTGATGCCAAAAAGAAAAATGTATTTTGGTTTATTTGCGATTTTTTTTTCATAAAAATAGTTTCCCTGACACTTAGGTGCTTATGATGCCCATGCTGGTGCTTTTATAAAGCCCTGCGGTGCTGTAAATCTAATTTTATCTTGCGTGTGGTACCTGTTCAATAGCACCTACAGTAGTGTTTAGATCTCTTTATCTTTTATCAATAGAGAAGACATGCATTGGATTCATTTCAAGTTTTCTTTGCTCCAGATAGATTATGTTATAAAAGCCTAAAGGTTATTTGTTTTCTTAAGCTCTAAGTGTATGTACCTATCTCAGACAGATAAACTAGTAATAAATAGTGCCATATTGCCCATGATCAATTGTACAGTTCTGAGATTCTGCTAACCTTCCGAGCCCATCAGCTTCTTCAGTTCCATACAAATTCCTATTCACAGATTATGAAAGACATAAAGAACAAATTTCATACATATAACAGGGATTTAATGGAATTGTGTCTGCTAAGTTCAAAGGCATATAGTACCTTTTTCAAACAAAAGTTTCACAATAACATGAAACATTTGCTGCTGAAAGAATGATAAAGCTTAGTGACGAGGCTTCCTTTGTTGTGCTTTGTCTTAAGTTTTTTTTTGTGTTGTGGTTGTGTTTTTTTGTGTATCTACTTTGTCATAAAGAAAGTAAGAGGTACTGATGAAGGATGGGCTTTCCAGTAACAAATGAAACACCCTCCTCCGTGGAGTAGACATGTAGTGGCTTATATAAAGGTACAATGCAATCAAATGAAAAAATTTGCATGGAAATACATACAGGAAGCCTACCTGTCCAGGACTCATGTTGAGGAGAGTTCCTGTTCATTGTTACATCTGTGTCAGTGCTATAAAGCCTCCACTTACACTATATTACCAAAAGTATTGGGGCACCTTCCTTTACACGCACGTAAACTTTAATGCATCCCAGTCTTATAGGTGGATTCAGATAGAGTTAGGCCGGCGTATCAGTAGATACGCCGACCTAACTCGGAATCTGCGCTGTCCTAAGTTTAAGTGTATTCTCAAACAGAGATACACTTAAACCTATCTAATATCTTAGGGTGCAATATTTAGGCTGACCGCTAGGTGGCGCTTCCATTGAGTTCTGCGTAGAATATGTAAATCACTAGATACGCCTATTCACGAACGTACGCCCGGCCGACGCAGTACAGATACGCCATTTTTGTAAGGCATTTTCAGGTGTATAGGTATTCCATCAAATAGCTGGACTAGTAATGTTAAGTATGGCCGTCGTTCCCACGTCGAAATTTGAAAATGTTACGTCGTTTGCGTAAGTCGTTCATGAATAGGGCTGGACATAATTTACGTCCACGTTAAAACCAATACGTCCTTGCGGTGTACTTTGCCGCAATGCACACTGGGATATGTACACGGACGGCGCATGCGCCGTTCCTAAAAAACGTCAATCACGTCAGGTCAACCCATATTAACATAAAACACGCCCCTCAGCCTATTTTGAATTAGGCGCGCTTACGCCCACCGCATTTACGATACGCCGCCGTAACTTATCAGGCAAGTACTTTGTGAATACAGTACTTGCCTTGCAAACTTACGGCGGCATAGTGTAAATGCCATACGCTACGCCGCCGCAACTTTGCGCCCGCCTACCTGAATCCAGCTATTAGTCCGTAGGGTTCAATATTGAGTTGGCCCACCCTTTGCAGCTATAACTGTATCAACTCTCCTGGGAAGGCTGTCTACAAGGTTTCGGAGTGTGTCTATAGGAATGTTTGACCATACTTCCAGAAGTGCATTTATGAGGCCGGGCACTGATGTTGGGCAAGAAGGTCTTGCTCGCAGTCTACGCTCTAATTCATCCAAAAGGTCTTCTATTGGGTTGAGGTCAGACCAGTCAAGTTCCTCCACCTCAAACTCACGCATCCATGTCTTTATGGACGTTGCTTTGTGCACTTGCCCAAATCATTTGGTGGAGAGAGGATTATGGTGTGGGATTGTTTTCAGGGATTGGGCTTGGTCCCTTAGTTCCACTGAAGGGCAACAAAGCTAATAAAAGGACTGGAGGACCTTATGAGGAAAAGTTATGAGCACTGAACTTATTCTCTCTGGAGAAGAGATACTTGAAAGGGGATATGATTTTAATGTACAAATACTATACTGGTGACCCCACAATAGGGATACAACTTTTCTGCAAAAGTGAATTTAATAAGACACACACTGCCATTCATTAAAATTTAAAGAAAAGCGGTTTAAGCTTAAACTGCGTAAAGGGGTCTTTACTGTAATGCCGCGTACACACGATCGGAAATTCCGACAAGAAAACTGATGATTTTTTTCCGACTGAATTTTGGCTCAAACTTGTGTTGCATACACACGGTCACACAAAATTTAGACCGCCAAGAACGCGGTGACATACAACACTACAATGAGCCGAGTAAAATGAAGTTCAATTATTCTGAGAATGCGTCAAATTCATTTTTTTGCGTGTCGGAATTGCATACAGACGATCGGAATCTTTTCCCATCGGAGAATTTGAGAACCAGCTCTCAAATTTTTGCTGTCGGAAATTCCGACAGAAAAAGTCAGATGGGGCCTACACACGGTCGGAATTTCTTGTCGGAAATTCCGACCGTGTGCATGCGGCATAAGAGCGGTGAGGATGTGGAATTCTCTTCCACAGGAAGTGGTTTCAGCGGGGAGCATCGATCATTTTAAAAACTATTAGATAGACATCTGAATGACCACAACATACAGGGATATACAAAGTAATACTGACAGACATAAAAGCATATACATAGGTTGGACTTGATGGACTTTTTTCAACCTCACCTACTACAGTATGTTACTATGTAATACTGCTAACATGTTTAACAAGTAATCAGTGACCATTAAACACGTTTGAAAATATTTTTCTCCTATGTCTTTTGTGTTGAATTGCTTGTAATGTCAGAATGCAGTGATTAACTGAGTATATAATTGTTATTGAAAATATGTCCATGGAATTACCTGAAACATTTAAAATAAAAATATTAACTGACATTTTATTTATCATTGTTTTCACTGCATCCTGCAATAATTATAAAGACTACTCAGTCATTGAGTTTTCATATTGCATTAATTGGCATTTTTGAAAAGGGCAGAGTAACTTTTTGGCTTTTTGATCCGGTGTGTTATGCAGATCCTGCTATTAAAATGTCATGGGATAATTTTAAAATGGTCAGCACGTGAAATTTTGAAAGACCAGGGTTAATTAAAATGAATAACTAGTTATTGTTTTCCACTTGCTTTATACATTTGGGTTTACTTCAAATTCAAAGCAAAACTCCAGAATATTAGCAACCCACTTCCACCCTCATTAACTGACAGCTGTAATGGGGGAAAAAAACTATCCAAATGCCCATTTTAGTTTCCTGAATCACAGGATTAGCGATCACAGGATTGCCACAATCCTCTGACAATTCTTCCTACTTATACCATTTATTTTCTAGGGTCCTTCTTCAGGTGTTACATCATTGCCTGCATGATGTGGACATCACTTATTGGTGGAGCCAACACTTTCAGCGGCCTGTGCCTTTTTCATAGACTCCAGAGGCAGGAGATGGGGGACACTTAGTAAACCCCCACTGAGTGAAGCCCACCTGGTAAACTATCCTTCCTCCCTGCTTCATTGATCTTCACTGTGCAGACCTGCTGGCACCACACAGACTTCCCGCCTCCGCCTGCTGTGAGTGTAAGCCGCTGTGGACTTTTCCTCCTCCTCTCCTCCGGACCGATGGAAGGCGAAAAAAAAGAGAAGGTAAGACTCCCTTGTGAGAGAAGACTCACGTTGCCTGCCCCAGGGGAAGTGGACATGGTCTGGAGAGAGGGAGTAGCCAGAGAGAGAGAGAGAGTAGAGGAGCAGTGCTGTGTAGTGTCAGTATAGAAATACTGTAGGTAGGTAGTCAGTGTAGTGTAGTGAACAGTGTAGTGTAGTAGACAGTGTAGTGTAGTGGACAGCGTAGTGTAGTGGACAGTGAAGATTAGTGGACAGTAGACATGTGCATTCGTTTTGATCTGAATGCATTTTCGTGTGAATTTCAGGTATTTTCGTTATCGTTTTAACAAACGATAACGAAAGCACAGTGAATGAAAACCAAAAGATCCGACATAAACAAATGCTTTATTTTCGTTTTCGTTGTGGTCGAGCTCAGACCTTTGTACAAGAGATAGTATAGAGAGTAATAATTACATACAGTGGTTCAGATCCACATACATCTGCGCTGGGCGCAGCGTATCTAAGATACGCTACGCCGCTGTAACTTACTTTTAGTTGGTTTTAATCCTCAACGAATCCGCGCCATAAGTTACGGCGGTGTAGCGTATCTCTCGCAGCGTATTCAAATTCAGCGGGTAGGGGGCGTGTTTCATTTCAATGAAGCCCGTCCCCGCGCCGAACGAACTGCGCATGCGTCGTCCGTAAAAACTCCCAGGGTGCATTGCTCCAAATGACGTCGGAAGGACGTCATTGGTTTTGACGTGAACGTAAATGGCGTCCAGCCCCATTCACGGATGACTTACGCAAACGACGGCCATACTTAACATTGAGTACGCCACCATATAGCAGCTTTAACTATACGCCGGAAAAAGCCGAACGAAAAAAACAACGTAAAAAAATGCGGCGGCCGGTCGTACGTTCGTGGATCGTCGGAAATAGCTAATTTGCATACTCAACGTGGATTACGACGGGAACGCCACCTAGCGGACGCCGAAAAATTGCATCTTAGATCAGACGGCGTACGAAGACGTACGCCTGTCGGATCTAGCCGAGATGCCGTCGTATCTTGTTTTGAGGATTCAAAACAAAAATACGACGCGGGAATTTTGAAATTACGCCAGCGTATCAGTAGATACGCCGGCGTAATTTCTTTGTGGATCTACCCCTGTATCTCTAAATGTCTGGGCAAATACCAATGAAAAAATAAATAAATAAATATATATATATATATATATATATATATATATATATATAGTTGCTCACAAAAGTCAGTACACCCCACACATTTTTGTAAATATTTTATTATATCTTTTCATCTGACAACACTGAAGAAATTACACTTTGCTATCATGTAAAGTGAGTGTACAGCTTGTATAACAGTGTAAATGTGCTGTCCTCTCAAAATAACTCAACACACAGGGGGTTATTTACTAAAGGTAAATCTACTTTTCACTACAAGTGCACTTGAAAGTGCAATCGCTGTAGGATTCAAGACGGACATGCAAGGAAAAAACAACATTTTACCTTGCACAGGATTGGTTGATAAAACCAGCAGAGCTTCCCCTCATTTCAGATCTTCCCCTCAGATTTACAGTGACTGCACTTCCAAGTGCACTTCCAAGTGTAGTGCAAAGTGGATTTTCCTTTCGTAAATAATCCCCACAGCCATTAATGTCTAAACCGATAGCAACAAAAGTGAGTACACCCCCAAGTGAAAATGTCCAAATTGGGCCCAATTAGCCATTTTCCCTCCTGGTGTCATGTGACTCGTTAGTGTTTCAAGGTCTCAGGTGTGAATGGGGAACAGGTGTGTTAAATTTGGTGTTATTGCTCTCACTCTCTCATACTGGTCATTGGAAGTTCAACATGGCAAATCACTAACTCACTGAGGATCTGAAAAAAAATTATTGTTGCTCTACATAAAGATGGCCTAGGCTATAAGAGGATTGCCAAGACCCTGAAACTGAGCTGCAGCACAGTTGCCAAGACCATACAGCAGTTTAACAGGACAGGTTCCACTCAGAACAGGCCTCGGCCAAAAATGTTGAGTGCACGTTCTCAGCATCATATCCAGAGGTTGTCTTTGGGAAATAGAAGTATGAGTGCTGCCAGCATTTCTGCCGAGAGGTTGAAGGGGTGGAGGGTCAGCCTATCGGTGTTCAGACCATACGCCGCACACTGAATCAAATTGGTCTGCATGGCTGTCTTCTCAGAAGGAAGCCTTTTCTAAAGATGATGCACAAGAAAGCCCACAAACAGTTTGCTGAAGACAAGCAGACTAAGGAAATGGATTACTGGAACCATGTGCTGTGGTCTGATGAAACTTATTTGGTTCAGATGGTGTCAAACGTGTGTGGTGGCAACCAAGACAGGTGTGTCTTGCCTACAGTCAAGCATGGTAGTGGGAGTGTCATGGTCTAGGACTGCTTAAGAGCTGCCGGCCCTGGGGAGCTACAGTTCATTGAGGGAACTATGAATGCCAACATGTGCTGTGAAATACTGAAGCAGAGCATGATCTCCTCCCTTCAGATACTGGACCGCAGGGCAATATTCCAACATGACAACAACCCCAAACACACCTTCAAGATGGTCACTGTCTTGTTAAAGAAGCTGAGGGTAAAGGTGGTGGACTGGCCAAGCATGTCTCCAGACCTAAACCCTATTGAGCATCTGTGGGGCACCCTCAAACAGAAGGTGGAGGAGCACAAGGTCTCTAACATCCACCAGCTCCATGATGTCATCATGGAGGAGTGGAAGAGGACTCCAGTGGCAACCTGTGAAGCTCTGGGGAACTCAATGCCCAAGAGGGTTAAGGCAGTGCTGGAAAATAATGGTGGCCACACAAAATATTGACACTTTGGGCCCAATTTGGACATTTTGTACTCACTTTTGTTGCCAGCGGTTTAGACATTAAAGGCTGTGTGTTGAGTTATTTTGAGGGGGACAGCAAATTTACCCTGTTATACAAGCTGTACACTCACTAATTTACATTGTAGCAAAGTGTAATCTCTTTAGTGTTGTCACATGAAAAGATATAATAAAATATTTACAAAAATATGAGGGGTGTACTAACTCTCCAAGAAAAATGTGTGTTTGTGTATATATATATATATATATATATATATATATATATAAATATATATATACACATACATATAAATGTGAGGGGTGTACTAACTTTTGTGAGATACTGTGTGTATGTATATATATATATATATATATATATATATATATATATATATATATACAGTATATATATATATATATATATATATATATATATATATATATATATATATATATATATATATATATATATATATACATACATTTTTCTTGGAGAAGAAAAAATAATGTGCCCAGTCATTCGTCCAGAAAGCTCCTAGCACTCTAACTGGTAAAAAAAGAAATACTATGCTGGCTCTAACATGCTCTGTCAGACTAAGCAGGGTCTGTTGGGAATCGTAGTCTCTACACAACTGGAGAGTTACACCTTGCTTGTCTGATCTAAGACTTCCTCACATGCCATTAAAGTGTTTTTTTCCAAGTGACTGCATTTTAGGGCTAGGGTTAAGAATCAACAAAATAACGGCGTATTTAATTAACAATATTTTTTAGTAGTGAGCACCAGATGGCGCCGGGTGGTAGTTTGATTTTTCCACTGTAGCAATGTATGTCCAGAAAAAAACTTGTTTTACTGTACTAATATTTACAATGAATCTACTAAATGTATTAACAAATCCATGTTTCAGTTATTTAAATATTTAATGAACATTAAATATATTTTATATATTAAGAAGGAAAATTAAACATGGCACGGTGCATTCATTTATATTTTAGCAGATTTACAATGCAAAAGTTTTGTATTTCATAAAAATGTATATCTTAAATGTTGCCAGCAGAAACTTTAAAGCAGTGGTCTCCAAACTGTGGCCCTGTGGCAGGATGTGGCCATTTGCTTGACCCCATTAGGCCCATAGGACACGTTTCCCTCTACATCAATAATAGGGCATAATTCCTGTCGCCGTGGGGGTGCTTTTCTTCAGTGATACCAATGATGGGAAGCTATTCTTCCCACTGCCACCAAGTGCAGGGCCCTATTCTTCTCAGTGGCACCAATGATGGGACACTATTCCTCCCACTGGCACCAAGTGCAGGGCCCCATTCTTCCCAGTGGCACCAATGATGGGGCACTATTTCCTGCCCTGATATCAACAATGCAGCACTATTTCTCCAAATTACACCAAAAATGGGGCACTATTCTTCCCAATGACACCAATGATGGGGCACCATTTTTCTGCTAATACCAGCAAAGGGCAAAATTCCTCTCACTAATACCAATTATGCATTCTTTATTCTTATTGACACAAGGGCATGTTCTACTCCCACTGGACACAGCCCCCCTCAGGCCTCGTACACACGACCGAACATGTCCGATGAAACTGGTCCGTCGGACTAGTTTCAGCAGACATGTTCGGTCTTGTGTAGGGCCGACCGGACAATTTTCCGGCCGACCGGACAGGTTTCCAGCGGACAAATGTTTCTTAGCATGCTAAGAAACATGTCCGCTGGAAGCCTGTCCGCCGGACATGTCCGATGGTCAGTACGACTCATCGGACATGTCAGCTGGCCCGAGAACCCGGGCATGACGTCGAAGTGATTCGACGCATGCGTGGAAGCATTGAACTTCCCGGTTTGCGCAGGTCGCTGCGTCATCGTCGCCGTCACGTCGCCACCACGTCACCGCGTATTCTGTCCGCAGGGATTTTGGTTTGATGGTGTGTACAACCATCAGACCAAAATCTGCTAGCAGACATGTCCGATGAAAACGGTCCGCGGACCGTTTTCATCGGACAGGTCCGCTCGTCTGTACGAGGCCTCAAAGTCTGAAGGACAGTAAACTGGCCCTTTGTACAGAAAGTTTGGAGACCCCTGCTTTATAGTATCATATTTGCCAAAAGTTGTGTGTGTTTTCACAGCTTTAATAAAACTTTTTTTTTAGCTAAATTGTCAGTTTAAATTGCACATGTAACCTACAAGTCCAATCCTGACTATCCAGCTTGCATATATTCCTAGATGTAAGCCATGTTTTCCCAATTCTTTCGCAGTGCTTACCCCTGAAGAAGCTTCAGATGATTTGGTCCCCTGACTCCGGATGTTGATGACTTTCCCACCAATGCCACACAATCTGACACACCAAGACTGAATTGAAAATATGTATTTGTGCAGTAGACGGAAAAAGAGAAAGGATAATGCTGTTTAGCTTTGCAATCAGTAATACAGTGTTAGTAAATCATGCCCAAAGCAATAATCAAAAGATTAAAAAACAGTAATACTTTACAAGTATATAGAAACAGGTACAAAATAATGTGTAGCAAATGGACCAATGATCTTACCCCTAATGTCTATACTAAGGAGGGTCCAGACTAAGAAGGAATGTAAAAATTGTGGTCTGACAGTCTCTGACAAACCCTCTCCCACTAGCCAGTGCATTGGGGCCCAAATCCAGCGTTGGAGTGTTCAAATGTGAGTCCCACACATTTAAGTGTGTAACACCCTAAACTATGCCCCACACAGAAATGCTATAACTTTGAATAGTATGCAGGGGGCATCCTTACCCACAGTAGTTTACAGCTCTAAAGCTGATCATACAAATGGCAATTTTCTGTCAATTTCCCATCAATCGGGAATCAGACATATGATTGCAAGTAATCCCCAAAAACAAAGAAATCTACCAAGCAGGGATTTTATCGACCACTAGAATTCAGGTGATTCTGTACTCGAAAACTGGGAAATGCATTGAGAGCTATAATAGAGTTTACAGTATTTAAAATATAAAAAGAAAACAGTTAAACTACCTCCCTTTTGTCAGAAGCAATGGGATCTTCCTGCCGGGATTAGTCAAGTCAATTTTGATCCCATCTAATTGTACCCAATCAAAAAAAACTACAATTTTATGTCTTTAAGTGCTTTGCGAATTGGACAAAAGATGGAAGTTATGCCCTGTACACGCGATCGGTTCATCCGATGAAAACGGTCTGATGGATTTTTTCATCAGATATCCGATGAAGCTGACTTTCATCAGTCTTGCCTACACACCATCAGTTAAAAAACCGATCGTGTTAGAACGCGGTGACATAAAACACAACGACGTGCTGAGAAAAATGAAGTTCAATGCTTCCAAGCATGCGTCGACTTGATTCTGAGCATGCGTGGATTTTTAACCGATGGACTTGCCCACAGACGATCGTTTTTTTCTATCGTTTTTTTAACCATCAGATAATTTTAAAACAAGTTCCTAGTTTTTTCACTGTTGGGTAAAAAAACGATGGGGCCCACACACGATCAGTTCGTCTGATGAAAACGGTCCATCAGACCGTTTTCATCAGACGAATCGATCGTGTGTACGCGGCATAACAGTTTGATTGGTTTATCAAATTGTTATGTACAGGGCCGACCTTAACTGTAATTTTAGCAATCTGGTTCTATTATGTGTGACTTGCTTTAGGGTTTGATGTCTGGGTGCAAAATTCTTGACTGTGGTTAGATTTTAACAAGTGTTGAGCTGGTTTTTACCTTACATCCAGCATGATGCTGCTCAAATTCTGGTTGGGGGGATTTTCCAGCCAACGGTTGAAAGTAAACAAAGTGGCAGGGATTCTGGCTGATGTCATTATCCATATATGGCCATACTTGGGCAATTATGCCAGCCGGCATCCAAGCCTCTTTGTCTGCTTTCAGCTTTCGGCATGGGAATTTCCTGGGCTGCAGATGAATGGAGCAGGGGATACGTCATCAATTGCTGTTAAAGTGGTTGTAAAGGTTCATATTTTTTTTTCAAATACCAAACATATCATACTTACCTCCACTGTGCAGTTCGTTTTGCACAGAGTTGCCCCGATCCTCCTGCTATCTCCTGAGGGGGTTACCTTGCGGGCGCGCTCCTGTGTCATACACTCAGCGTCCATAGCCGCCAAGTGTATGACTCGACCCTGCCCCCCAGAGGCCGCGACATTGGATTTGATTGACAGCAGCAGGAGCCAATGGCTGCGCTGCTATCAATCTATCCAATCAACGCTAAGGCCTCGCACACAAGAACCTTGCTGGGAGATATTTTTTTGCCGAGGAAACCGGTCGTGTGTACATTTTCGTCGAGGAAACTCTCGAGAACCTCGACGAGCCAAAAAGAGAGCATGTTCTCTATTTCCTCGAGTCCAAATTGGCTCGTCGAGTTTCTCGATGGGCTGGTTTTCGACGAGAAACTCGGACGTCTGTATGCTAAGAAACCCGCGCTTGCTCAGATTAAAGTATGAGACGGGAGTAAAAGTAGCATTTGTAATGGAGATAACACATTTTTAAAGCTGAAACAGACTGCAAAGTGCAAATCGTCTCTTACCAAACTTTTATTTAACACGCAAACACATGAGATTAGCAAAAGCAGCCCCAAGAGTTTAGCCAGTGGAATCGAACTTCCCCTGCCGTTGTATGTGTTGTATGTCACAGCGTTTGAGAACGAGGAGATTTTGGCTTGACAGTATGTACGCAAAGCAAGCTTGTCGAGTTCCTCGACAAGCCTAACAAGGAACTCGACGAGGAAAACGATGTGTTTCGCCCGTCGAGTTTCTCGGTCGTGTGTACGAGGCCTGAGACTCTGTTGAGAAGAGGACGCCGGAGACGAGCAGAGCAGGTGAACTGGCTCAGGTAAGTAAAACGGGGGGCTGGGGGGCCTGTGATTGCCAGGTGTTTTTTCACCTTACTGCATAGGATGCAGTAAGGTGAAAAAACACAAACCTTTACAACCCCTTTAAGCTGGCGGCATTTTAGTAACCACAAGCCCTGTGATATTAATGACAGCTTCACAGTATATTTGCTCAACTGTGAGCATTAGCATCCCTCTGTATGCCAAACTCAGAGCTAGTCTTAATCCCCGGCAGTTTGCTTGTATGTGAACTGGCGGCAATTCTTTTTGAATCTGTTGAAGCCAATGCGACAGGTTCTAAAAGTTGTGGTACCAAAAATGTACTGTGCACTGGCACTGAAACTGATGAAAAGCTTTCATGAATTAGCCCAGGCCATGTTAAAGGGGCCATACTGCCAGAAAAGTATTGATATCACTTGAGTTTATTTTGTTATAGAGTCTTAAAGCCGGGTACACACGCGCCGAATGTCAGGAGACAATGGGCTGTTAAAAAAACAGCCGACACTGTGTATGTCCGGAAAACCAGCAGCCAACTGACTCCCAGCGTTCTCAGATCGGCGTGTTCTTGTCTGAACACAACAGCTCAGTGGGGAAGATGACTGAACTAACCTTGCATGGTTAGTACAGCAGCTCCAACCGGAGCTGACAGTTTTTTTTTTTTCGTTCAACCCTAATAGTGTGTATCTGGCTTAATTCTATGTTATACAGCCACATATTAAATTAAATGATCCACAGAGACATTGCTGGGAAGAGTCCACATTTGTGCATCTTTCATTATCAGTTTTGTGCTATTCTGCAGTGTATTGATGCTTTGTCCATCCTGAAGTTTTACATGATTGCATCCAACTTTGCACATGTTCAGTAAACTGTAAGCTACACGCTGTCAGATCATTACCCAACCTGTTAAAGAAATATCAACTTGACTTATGTATGTTTTATAGCTGGGCAGGTAGGAGGAGGTTTCAGTTTTTTTTTTGTTTTTTTACAAAATTGGACTTTATATCCTCCCATAATTGGCACAGATTTTAATGCCCCTAATTTTTAATGTTTGATATTGGAGTAATGCAATAATACCTATGTGAATAAAATGTCAATATCCCTTTATGTACGCACATTCCTCGGTAGTGGAAGAAAGAATTATAAGATTGCCACTTTCAGATATGAGAGCCAACGTATCCAAAAGTATCCAAAAGTAAAATGCAGACACAGGTAAATTGCAATTTATACAGAAATCATATTAGATCAGCGAATTTCCTATATTTCTTAATAATAATAATTAAAGATTCTGGATAGTGTACAAAGGCAAAGAAAGCATGTGTTCAAAAGTTAATTTGAAATAACCCAGAGAGTGTAATTGTTAACCGATGATAACAATGCAGAGCTGGGTACTGCTGCTGTAGTGTCAGAAAAATGAATATGTGCATGTACATTACTATTGACTGGTGCCCTTTCCAGCAGCTGTCCTTTTGCCTTATTCCTAGAACAAACTTCAAATGTCACGATGCAACAGAAGCTGTCACATCACAAAAACTCCACCTTTCCACTCAAGCATAAACTTCTCATTTGATTATAAACCTCTGTCAATGTATTGTATTTTATAACATGCTTCAAATAAAAGACAAGGAAATTGTCTGGAAAAATTAGTAGGAGAGAGCGAAGAACAAGCTTAGCTATTGAGTGATGCCAAATTCTCAGCATGAGCACATTCCTTGCCCAGCGTGAAAATCAGGGACACGTTTTTTACTTTTGAAAGGGTTAAAGTGATGTTATATTATCGCGGCTTTTGCAGGAATTATTAGACTTGCAAAGTGGAAACCTGCTTGCTCACCTGTATAAATTCAGTAGCTACAAAGGATGTAATCACCAAGAAGCTTACATAAAAAATTGCATGGGGGTAAATAACAGTTTGAGGAAAGTTATGTTTCTTGCATTGTTTCAATTGGGTATGTAATGATGCATTTGATAATGTTGCCACAGTTGCCAATGTGATTGGTTGCCACATTACAGTATAGTAAATTCTGTCTAAATGTAAAATCAGTGGTATCTGATGAAGCACACTTTATTTATCTATCTTAAACTATATACTATGGCGATTTAAAATGGATCAAAATTTTATATATGCACCCTCTCTTCCCAACACACAACCCCTCTAAAAACCCATATAACTGTTAAACTAATGTGACCACCAGTACTCACATTCTCTGGATGAAAATGCAAAAAAGAAAAAAATAACAAATAATTTATTCCTTTACTAAAGCTTACAGAAATGGTGACGAGTAGTCACAATTTACTATATCTGGAGAGTGCAAAATCTGGTGCAGCTCTGCATAGAAGCCAATCAGTCTACAGTTTGTTTTTGTTTTTTGTCAAAGTCTTAAATGAACAAGCTGAATTTGGAAGCTGATTGGCTACCATGTACAGCTCCACCAGATATTGCACTTTCTTGTTTCAGTTAACCCCCCCAGGAGGATTTGCCCCCTTAATGACCAGGCCATTT
The DNA here is from genome assembly GCF_905171775.1 of Rana temporaria. Classification (NCBI taxonomy): domain Eukaryota; kingdom Metazoa; phylum Chordata; class Amphibia; order Anura; family Ranidae; genus Rana; species Rana temporaria. Next base: position 72,851,549 of record NC_053493.1, read on the forward strand.
TTTTGTGATATGGCACTGCGTCGCTTTAACTGCAATTGCGCAGTCGTGCGACACTGTACCCAAACAAAATTTACGTCCTTTTTTACCCAAAAATAGAGTTTTATTTTGGTGGTATTTGATCACCTCTGTGGCCTTTTTTTTTGCGCTATAAACAAAAAAAACAATTTTGAAAATAAAACTATATTTTTTACTTTTTACTATAATAAATATCCCCCAAATAAAATAGAAATGTATTCATCAGTTAAGGCCAATATGTATTCTTCTACATATTTTTGGTAAAAAAAAGAAAATAAAATCACAATAAGCGAGTTCCTCGTTGAGCCAAATAGAGAACATGTTCTCTATTTCCTCGTTGTTCTATGAGGAAAGTTGGCTCGCCGAGATCCTCGGTGGCTTCACACAGAACTCGACGAGCAAAACGATGAGTTTTGCCCGTCGAGTTCCTCGGACGTGTGTACGGGGCCTAATAGCGTCTACAAAATAGGGGATAGATTTATGGAATTTTTATTTGTTTTTATTTTTTACTAGTAATGGCAGTGATCGATTTTTAGTGGGACTGCGACATTGCGACAGATCGGAAACTTAGACATATTTTTGGGACCGTTGACATTTATACAGTGGTCAGTGCTATAAAAATGCACTGATTACTGTGTAAATGTCACTGGCAAGGAAAGGGGTTAACACTAGGGGGCAATCAAGGGGTTAAATGTGCTCCCTGCTAGGTGTTTCTAACAGTTGGGGGATGCGACTCACTTGAGGAAGAGACCAATCGCTGTTAATAATCTTTAGGAGCAGATGATCTGTCTCTCCTCTCCTTGCAGAACCAGGATGTGTGTGTTTACACACACAGATCCCCGTTATGACTCTGATCATGGTCGTGGGAGGCTGGTGGGCATCGTGACCACCAGCCACGTGCCACACGCCGCGCGCCACTGTGCAGTAGATGCGCACGCGCACCTGCTAAGTCTCTTAAACGGGGCGACGTACCTGTGCGGCAGTTCGCGCAGGGCTGCCAACTTGCCGCAGTATATGTACGTGAGTACACATATGTTATATAGCTATTGTTCTCCAGACTGCAGGCCACACGTCGGGGGGGATATCGATGGATTTTGGGAGAAGTACAGGAGAATATACATACTTGTCAGGTTAATCATCGCTGGCATAATATCTGGAGGATCTGTAGGACATCTGAGTCAGCAGTCGGTCCATACAAAGGCCCTGGCTAGGGTGTATAGCCACAAGCTCATATTACTTGGCTTCTGGTAAGCCTTCAATTTACTAGGTGATCTGGTGATGGTGGCACTCATTTTGGTGACAGTCATATATTTTTATGTTTGCTTTGCAAAACTTCACTATGCATATATTTTTTTTGATACACACAACCTGCTGACGATCCATTTGGAGGTTCCCTCAACTGGTTCCTACCCGGTGTGGATTTCATAAAGGCCCAGGCTGGGGTTTACAGTCGCAGGCTCGTTATGCTTGCCTTCTGGTAAGCCTCCATCTTTTAAGGTGTTATTCCTGGTGGTGGTTGTTTTGTTTATTGGACTTCCAACAATCTGGACTGGTTTCAACACAAGAATTGGACTTTTCTCTAATCACTTTATAAGGGTTATTCTGTTCACACATTGTCCCTTTAATGTATTTTTATTAGTTTAGCATTCGTTATTAATTAATCACAGCACAACTTCATTTTCTATTCCCATATAGCTATTGTTATTTGTCTTTATTTGGCTTTGGGGATAATCTGGCATTAATTTTTTTTCTTGGGTCCCAGTACAGTAGCAATGTTTTTATTTGGGTCCTTAGATTAAAAAGTTTAAGAAGCCATGCTGTGGGCTATCTATACCACAACAGTTGAAACGGCATACTAATTGTTTAGCAATCGCAGATAATACAGCATGGTAAATGCACATTAATATTCATGATTAAGGGATACATTTTTACTAAAGTGCTAACGTTTTTAGTTTAACTTACATCTGTCATATCATACAGTTGTAAAAGTAGGCATCAGCAGTGGCCAGAACATACCACTATTTATTTCCAATTTTTTTCTTGTGGCTCCCTGAGAGCCCCATTCAGTTAGTATGCATATTAAGACTTCCTGTAAAAGTCCAAACTTTTACATTCCTGCCACATCTCCTAAGGCAACTCAGCCACCAATGAGCAATCACTAGGCTCTTAAATGTGTGTCAACTTTCACAGTTGCAATATAGAGGTTCCAATGTGACTGGTGTGCATTATGTCAAATGTGAAGCTTAAGCTGGCTATAGATGAACAGAATTTCTAAAGAAAATTCGCTATGCATGCTCTCAAACTTTCCGACAACAAATGTGTTACGTCGGATCATCCGTGTGTACACAAGTCCATCGGACTAAAATCCAAAGTACAAACACACATGCTCAGAACCAATGCTAAACATCAGACAACAATAGCAGAAGTTGCCCAAAGGGGTAAAGAGCTGAAATTTGGTTTGGTGAATGTTGGCTGAAATGTTCTGCCGTGTGTATGCATACCAAGTTCATGGCCAACGCCTCTTCGGACAAACATCCACGGAAAAGTCAGATGGAAGTCTGATCGTGTGTATGAGGCTTTAGACCTGTATTTGTTCAAGAACATTTTTCCAGCCTGCTCCTTTGAATTTTCTCCTCATTGTGGTCAAAAGACGAACATTAAATTTGACCCACTAATAATTAGATAAACAAAGAAACTTTGTTAGAATATTGTTTTCCTACAAATTTTTATTTGAGATTCTACCCATTTATGGCTAGCTTTATTTTAGGCTCCTTCACCTGGCAATAAAATGTTGCGGCAATCTGAGGTCAACATTGTGCAACACCTCTAAGCTACTTTATCTGCTTTGTAGATGATATCTAATGAGAGCAGCTTTGAGGGTTGATTCCCTACACATTGTACAGGAACCTTTGGAGTAACCTCAGAGTCCAAGACGATAGGCAAGCTCCTAGCATGTTTCATACATTTTCATCATAGGTCTCAACAAAACATGTGAGCAATGCAGAGTTCGATCCATTGGTGGTTGGATGTTGTATAAAATGTAGGAGGAGGGTGAGCAAATTAACTGTTTTACCAACTGTAAAACTGTTTTGTAGAGTAAACTGTGGCTGATTAATGATAACTAGGGATGAATAGAGTGATTTTGCATAAATTGATTTCACAGTCAGCTAAATGTACCCTTTTTGGAGACTCTCCGCTTAGCTTATTGAGCTGTTTTGTCAAAATGTGCTTGAAAATATTTTTCCTTTATGGCAAGTGGATGGAGTATTAGTTTTTAGTTTATTTGTTTATTCGTTTTAATTTATTAGATATGCAAAGCTCTTTGTATTTGGTTTTACTTTTTTTGTATTTGATCAAAATTGTGTATTGTTACTTTCATTTTAATTTACTCTGTCTCTTTGTTTTGTATTTTTGTCTGAAAATTAAGTAAAATAATGAGGCTAATAATGGACCATTTTGGCACAAATTGAAAGAAAATTCTGTATAAGCCATTTAAAGCCCATAAGACCCTTAAAAAAACAGCAAACACAATACAAATGCTATTTTCCCCCTCTACTTTTTGTCAAAATCGTAACATTTTGTTGCAATATCTCAATTTATGCCACGGTTTTGGGGAACTTAAATCTCTCATGCCACGTACACACAACCGTTTTTAATGTCATGGAAAAAAACAACATTTTTCTCGACGTGATTCTTGTCAAGCCTGCCTTGCATACACACGATCGTGAAAAAACAATGCTCGAGCAAAGCGCGGTGACGTACAACATGTACGACGGCACTATAAAGGGGAAGTTCCATTAGATTGGCGACACCCTTTAGGCTGATTATGCAAATTTCCCTTCTTATAACCAGCTTCTGAGCATGGACGCATTTTTTTCCCCGTCGTTAAGGCCTACACACGACCATTTTTCACGACGTGAAAAACTACAAGAAAAAATAGAGCATGCTCTAAATTTTTAATGCCCATTTTTCACGTAGAGAAAAATGCTCTGGAGCCTTCACATGACCGTTTTTAATGACCAATTTAAAAAATTGCATTTTTCTCGTTATGGAAAACAGTTGTGTGTACGCGGCATCAATTTAGCTCATCACTAATGATAGCTGGAGGAAAGGTAGAGCTTTTCCTTGCAGCAAATAAAATTGGAATTTTGTTAGTCTGGTAAATTGAAACAAATCATCTGGTTATCATGTTAGGCAACTCTTCTCTTTCTCTAATTTCGTTTTCCTTCAGTTGTACGTTACCCAATCATGTACCAGGCAGTATCAGTACATAAGGCTTGAGACATCCTTTCCTTTTCCAATGATGGAAGCTATATTAAGTAAAAACTAATTGATTCCATGTCCCTTTTAAGTAGCTCCTCTAACTATCCATTTAGATGAATGAACCATTTACATGCAATTAGCAAACTCAGACAATCCCCTGTATTTGCAAGTTAAGGTTATTAAAATGTAATTAGTAATTAGGAATGATTCATAACCCCACAGAAGGTAACTACATAACACATTAGCAGACTGTGTTTAAGCTTTCTGGCCACCCTTTCTGTTGAACACCCAGGCTCATCAGACATGTGTCAGCCCCCTATTTGCCAGGTGCTTGTGAGGCCATCTGCATACATATGTAAATTTTTATTTGCATCCTGCAACATTGGCACAGGCGTGATTTGTAAAGTACGGTGTTATCCAAGGCCTGAATCGCACACATGTGACAGCTGCTCTTATTTGAACCCAACTTTCATTTATTCTTCATTTTCATTCAGTTGTGTTGAATAATAGACATAGGCTATGTCGCTTCTTTGAACTTTTCAAGAAGTGCTTGTACTTAACAACTATGCAAATGTCTACTAGTAATTCTATTCATTAGGGTTTTCAAGAGGTACGCTAACTATAATAATAGTATATGTCCTTTCTAAAGTGTACTTTAGTCTTAAACAAATGTGACTTCAATTCACTAAAGGGTTTGGGCAAAACCTGCTTCCTGTCATGTACAGACAATTTGAATAGTCTTTTTAGTATCATTTTTGTAATATTTTTTTTTTTTTTATAAACATCAAAAAAAAAAGTATGGGATCTGTTGAAGAACCCAATGTTTTTCAGGCTGCTTTCTAAACTTTCTTTTAATGCTTTTCACTAAAAATGATTACATTTTTTTAACAAAAGCAGAACGTTGTTATCATGTTTACCTTCCATGGCTCCCTGGCGGTCTTTCTCTGCTTGGTGGGTTGACATTTTTTGAAAAAAGTTTGACACGCACATGCACACACGCACACACGCACTGGACTGGCCTTGGTGTTTGGCTTGTTACTTTTAGAGTCATTGAACCATGAGTATAGAGCTTCAAAATGTATGGCAATTTTCTGACACTCATGTGCCATATGTTTGTTCTAGGTCTGTGTTTTAGAACTAGCATTGCTAGCAACTAGCATTTTAAGAATGGTGACCAACAATGGCAACCTTCCTATTGCATTCCTGAAAGTCACAGTTCAAGACCGTCTGCTTTGTATTCTTACATCTGTTATAGAGTTGGTTTAATAACTGGCCTATTAGTATGTCCCTTTTTATCAACCCCATTCAGATCAAATCCTGGAAAGTAGGAGGAAGCAGGGAGAAAAAGTAAGATAAAAAGTACAGACCTCAAGAAGAACACACCCATTTCCCTCCTACAGGATGCTGTCACCACATCATCCCCCACCATCTCTGCTTCTATCATGTCCCACACCGATCCTCTGTCTGCGGCACTTGGGTTTATTCTTCTTCTGAGTCAGTTGTGTTATTTTTTACACTTCTGGTATTGCATCGCAGGATGGTTTTGAAGATTCTCCTGTTGCTGTCACACAAAGAGACCTAGGGGTTGATTTAATAAAGACAAATAGGCTCTTCACCTTGTAAGGGAAGTTGCATTCTGCAAGGAAATTTTCCCCAGAGCTCAGTAAAAAATGTGAAGCTCTGCTAAGCATCATCCAATCACGTGTAAGCAAAAAATGCTGTTTTCTTCCGTTTTCTTCAATCATGTGATTGAATATTCTTTGCAAAGTGAAACTTTACTACAATTACGAAGCTCAGGGGCAAATTCACTCCTTCTGTATAATGCAAGGCACTTCTGGCTAGTTAGTGAACCCAAGTAATCCGGAGGGTCTTCTACCCTATTTTGCTGCTTCTAATGGGGGACCTCTTGGGGTACATTGGTTAATGAGCTTCCCCTCCCACCAACTTAACTTAACTTTTCCCCTTACTCTCTCAGTACCCATCCTATGCCCTCTCCCATTTCTTCCCCTCTTTCACACCCCTCTACCCTGATTTCCATATAAATCTCAGAGGCACAGCCAAGTGTCACATCTTAATTGTCACAGGAGTTCCATAATTTAATTCCCTCCCACTAGAGGGTAACTTACTTCATCACTGTTGCATTGCTTGACAAACCACATCCTGCCATGATTTGTCTTTCTTTCTATTAATGCCATAGTAAGTACGGTTTGTCTCTGTTAAAGTTTTAGACAAGCACTGCTCTGTGTCCAGAGACTGTATTTCTATGTACCCTGTGATATGTAAAAAATATTAAATCACAAAAATAGCAATCAAGCCCCCCTTTCTAGTCTGCTAAATATCCTAAGTTTAGCTATCTTTACCGGTGCTAACCTTCCTGCTTTAAAGTTGGCACCCTCCATCGTGGTCTACAGCCCAGTAGTTAAAAATATTTTTAGGCTGAATAGGAGGCACCAATACGGCAGGAGCAACATCCCAGATAAGTCTATAGAATCTTAATGCGCAGGACAGGTCAACCTGGCACTAGATCTTTACCAGCTAAGCTGTAGACAATTTAGGAGACTGCTGATGTCATAGGAGGTAAGTAAGCACCTGCAGGGAAGATGTCTCAGCTTAGTGCAGTTACAAGGCCAGAGAGGGGGATTGGATCCTTTTTATAGCATTCCTTATCTTGTCCTTCTATGAATGAAGGTAAAAAAAGTCTTCAGTGTGCTGCCCCCCCAATACTTACCCGACCCGAATCCCATTCCAGTGCTGTGCATAGGACCCTCAGTTCTCCCGGGTCTCACTCTCCTCATTGTCTGAGACAGAGCACCGGGGGCCACTGCTGTCAATCACAGCTATTGAGGAGTGAGCTGGGGCGGGGACAAGCCACGCTCTGTATGTCTTCTAGACACACAGAGGCAGCTTGGGAGCGAGCATGCATGAGTGCTTGCTCTGGGGGCACTCATCAGGGGGTAGGGGCCAGGTGTTCTGGCAGGGGACCTGAGAAGAGGAGGATCGAGGATGCTCTGTGAAATACCTTCGCACAGAGCAGGTAAGTGTAACATGTTTGTTATTTTTAAAACAAAAACCTGAAGCTTTAGTGGCACTTTAGGTTTTTAAGGAAAAAGTGGGACTATAGCGGCACAAGCTCAAAAAACATAGTACAGGAACAAAAACATGAAAAACGCTTTATGGATACTGAAATACTCGAAAACAGATAAACAGTTTTCCTGTATTTCTGTATCAATAAAACATGTTTTATATTTTTATTCTTGTACTATGTATTTTGAGCCTGTGTCACTATAGTCCCACTTGATGAGGGATTTCTACACTATGCTAGGGATGATGGCACTATCCAACACCACACCATATTAGACTTTAAGTTTTTAAATAAGCAATAGTCATTTTGTTAGAAGTAGAACTATAGGCAAAACTTTTGTTTCTGTTTTAAACAGAGTCATGCCTTGTACACACGATCGGAATTTCCGAAGTCAGACGGAATTTTTTCAGCGGATATTCCGACCGTGTGTGTACCCTGTCAGAATTTTTCATTCGGAAATTTCCGACGGACTTAGAAAGAGAACATGTTCTCTTTTTTTACGGATATTCCATCGGAAATTACGTTCGTCTGTATGGAACTCCGACGGAGAAAAAAACATGCATGTTCAGAATCAAGTCTACGCATGCTCAGAAGCATTGAACTTAATTTTTCTTGGCTCGTTGTAGTGTTGTACGATACCGCGGTCGGAATTTGGTGTGACAGTGTGTATGCAAGACAGCTTGAATGGAATTCCGTCAGAAAAATCCGTCTGAGTTTATCCCCACAGAAATTCCGATTGTGTGTATGGGGCATAAGGGTTTGTTATAACTCCTGTAAGGTTTATTTTTGCCATTTATGTCTCAATGGGGAGATCTACCTTCACTTCCGTTCCCATAGCCAAGACAGGAAGTGAGAGGAAATCCGTGCAAATTAAGGGAATCTCTTGTGGCCCCCCAGGTCACCAGAACTAGTGCGCCTATTCAAAGATTTCCTCTCTGTTACTTTTCAGGGGACAACCCAAAATTCTGGATTTTATTTTATTTTCACTTTCAGTGATAATGATAAACAGGACAAATAGAGAGGGTAAATCTCCCGAATGGGGACACAGACAGCAATAAAAGCCTGACAGGTTCTGTCCTTAGTGAAACTGTAAAGTTCCAAAGTCAAAACATTGTATTCTTCGGAAACAAAAATAGTTATTTACATTTCAGTCTCTGTTTTCATTTCCTTAACAAGGTGAATTTTTTTTAATCATTTAGATACATTTACTGAAATGAATACCACATGGTGATGGTAATCCCTTTGTCTACTTAATGCCTTTATGTAATTTCATAAATTGATAAACCTCCTGAAGAAGAAGCTATTTGTCAGTTATGAAGGTGAAACAAGATCTATAAAACCTGATTTATTTATATATTTGTATCATGTGAGCTTCTAGAATCACTCGTTACAAATTAGTATCAAAATACGCAGCTTGAGTTGGATTTCTGTTGGTGTCTGACCTTGTCTGACGGAGGACAAATGTGTGACCCTCTTAGGCACTAGCTTGTTGGGTCAGAAAATTCATAAATGAAATTGCAGGGAAACCACTATGAAGTGGGACATTACAAGTCAGTGAATTGTTGATGTAAATGATCTACGCTAATGGACCAAGCCATAAACACCTGAGGGCCCTGATATAATTCAGGAATGTTTTAATGATGCTTTCAGTATATCTACTTTCATGGCGCATGTTATGCTTAGTTTCCAACATTCTAAAATAATTTTCAGGGGCATGGGTGCCAAAGCAGTGCCCTTAAAGTACACACACTATAATACTATCCCAAAGTGTTTATTAACTTGGATTGCAAAGTAAATACATTTGGTTATGCTTGAGATTTAAATAGGACATGAACAAATGTACCCAAAACAATCTCTAAATCCAAAATGTCTACAATGAAAACATCATGATAATATATATATTATGGGACAGGAAGTTAGGTAAATCTGGGGGTGTTGTCACAGACGGGAGATACATTTCTGCCTTGTTTAGAAAATTCACCAATTACTATCAGGTGTCGGCTGCAGAGGTAGCCAGAAAGGTTTAAGGACGTTGGATAGCTTCAGCTGTTCAGAATGAGAAAATTAGGGCCTCTATAAGTTGTCCAGAGGATTACTACTGAATGCTGCATCCTGAGGCTTGTTGAGTTAAGGAGAGCAGTGAGCTAAGGAAGACTTCTAAAGGTGAAGTGGTTGTTGATATCTTTGCTGTGTGATAAGAAAATTAAAAATACTATTGTTTTCTGCTGGAAGACCAGCAGTGTCTTCCCAGCAGGTTCCTGTGTTGTGAAGGTAGACGGCCCAAGTGGCCAGGGTTTATTTTATGTTTTGTTTTGTTTATGCTGTTTGGATGCTTGCACTTGTTTCCAGCAATATGGAAGAATAAACCATAACCCTTGTTTTTTTCAACCACCCACGGCTGCCTCTCTGTATAATTCAGTGTGTAGTGAACCCACTCAGGAGGTCACCCCCCCCGCTACCGAGCTAACCCCTTACAATATATATATATATATATATATATATATATATATATATATATATATATATATATAGATATTTATATTTAGGTTTTATTGTTATCCAAAAGATAATATACACTATATTACCAAAAGTATTGGGGCACCTGCCTTTACAAGCACATGAACTTTAAGGGCATCCCAGTCCTAGCTTGTAGGGTTCAAAGTTGGCCAACCCTTTGCAGCTATAACAGCTTCAACTCTTCTGGGAAGGCTGACCACAAGGTTTTGGAGTGTGTCTATGGGAATGTTTGACCATCCTTGGTATGCTGACACCTTAAGAGTTCCTTTTACTGGAACTATTGGGGCCAAACCCAACACCTGAAAAACAACTCCATGCCATAATCCCCCGTCCATCAAATGATTTGGACCAGTGCATAAAGCAAGGTCCATAAAGACATGAATGAGTGAGTTTTGGGTGGAGGAACATGACTGGCGTGCACAGAATCCCAACCTCAACCTGATAGAATGAGGAATTAGAGCGGAGACTGCGAGCCAAGCCTTCTTGTCCACAAATGTGCTTCTGGAAGAATGGTCAAACATTCCGAAAGACACACTCCTAAACCTTTGTGGACAGCCTTCCCAAAAGAGTTGAATCTCTTTTAGCTGCAGAGGGCTAAGACTTGGATGCTATTAAAGTTCATATGCGTTGAAAGGCAGGTGTCCCAATACTTTTGGTAATATAGTGTAGCATTGGCAAGCAAAAACAGTTATTTCAGTGCATAACATTTAAAAAACTTGCATAACCTTTGAATATATCATTCTTGTATGATTTTTAAACATGTTAAAAGAAAAAAGTGAAGAAAGTATAAAAATAAGTAGAGAAAGAATAGGAGAGGTATTTTAAAGGTGGGTGGGAAAGAAAAAAGGAAAGGAGGTGAGGGGAGTAAAGATGGTGAGCAGCTTTAGAACTGGAAGAAGTTGCAATAATTGGCTGATGTTATCACCAAACTATGGAGTATACATATGTGCATTTGGTGGCTAGTTTTGGGAAATGTCTTGGGGATAGCTATTTTGGCTCAGTTTTAACAAATTCATTGTTTGAGGCCTTATAAGGCAACAAGCTCATGTTCATGTCCATACAACTTGGAGAGAATATTGTATTTGTTGTCTTATAGAATTTTGATGGTGCAATAATGGCCCACCCTCTGTAGTTATTCTCTGATGGCTGGAGCGTTTGTTGTCTCTAATATTTGGGAATGAGGTATCTGCCATGTTTAGGAGAATTGAACATGAGAAATTAAGTATAAATGTACACTGGATTAAGATGATCCAGGAGCGTGGCTTTGATTTGCTTGCCAGGTATCCTGGCTAATGGGGCAGGACCACCATATGTAACTGAAGAAAGCTATGCCTCCACCAAAGCCTTTCTTGCATTTTTCTGGTATGTGTGCCATATTTGGTGCATGTGCATTGTTACTCGGTCTGTACCCCCTGGCAAGCAGTTTATAGTTAGTTCTCTCTATCTATGTATTTAATCTAGCATAAAAAACAAATTAAACATACAAATGTAGGCACACATCTTGGGGACAGTTAGGGTGATACACAATCCCAGATAACCAGACAGGTATGAGGCTGAACGACTCAGACATAAATGCAGATCATATAATATAAACCAGGGCATAAGATGGTTCCCCATCATTAGAATCTCAGAAGCTCAGTAGATCAACATGTTTTTTGCAGCTTCCCTGTCTCAAAGATGGGCTAAGTATAGCATCAAGCATTAACTGGCCACATCCTAGAGCCCCATCCTGATCCATGAAACAAAATAAAATGGGGGTGGGGGGCGTGGGAGGGAAAAGGGGGAAGACGGAAGAGAAAAGAGGGAGGGGGGAGGAAGGGGCAGCAAACACCAAATAAATCACAAATAAATAAATAAATATTAATTTATCAAGAAAATACATTAAATAAATAAATAAAGATATACATATAAATAGATATCAATATATAAATATAGATTTAAAGATCGTAATACTGTGTGGATATGAATCTTTGGGAGGATGTGCCCATATTCCTTTAATACGAGGGAGGTGAAGCCACCATCAGTCAAGATGTGATAAATGTTAAAAGTTACCTTGTGTCACTACTAAAAACTTTTATTAAAACTGCTGTACAAAAAAAAACAACAAACATGCTGTAGGAGATACCCATACTGTAAATCAATAAGCGTGAGGGGGTGCTAATTTAGAAACTTTATTCATATACTGTGAAACAATTGAAAAATAAAGTGCAAAGTGCAATTAGTGACAATGTGAAAAGTTCTCAGAAATAGAGTTCATACTAAATCTTCTATATCTTTAAATTCCTTATTTCTTCAAAATCGCCATCTATTGCTTATTCAAGTGATAGTTCCCAAATGGATGTACATTTACCAAATAGTCATGACCTCTTTAACCACTTGCTTCCTGGGCACATATATCCCCTTCCTGCCCAGGCAAAATTTCAGCTTAAGGCACTGTCACGCTTTGAATGACAATTGTGCGGTCATGCGACGCGGCTCCCAAACAAAATTGGCGTCCTTTTTTTCCTACAAATAGAGCTTTTTTTTTGGTGGTATTTGATCACCTCTGCGGTTTTTATTTTTTTGCGCTATAAACAAAAACAGAGCAACAATTTTGAAAAAAACTCAATATTTTTTACTTTTTGCTATAATAAATATCCCCAAAAAAATAAAAAATTCTCAGTTTAGGCCGATACGTATTCTTCTACATATTTTTGGTAAAAAAAAAAATTGCAATGATTGTATAGTAATTAGTTTGCACAAAAGTTATAGCGGCTACAAAATAGGGAATAGAATTCTGACATTTTTATTATTATTTATATATTTTTTTTTTACTAGTAATGTCGGTTATCTGCGATTTTTGTCAGGACTGCGATATTATGTCAGACACATCGGACACTTTTGACACATTTTTGGGACCATTCACATTTATACAGCGAACAGTGCTATAAATATGCACTGATTACTGTATGGATGTGACTGGCAGGGAAGGGGTTAACGCTAGGGGGCGAGGAAGGGGTTAAATGTGTTCCCTGGGAGTGATTCTTACTGTGGGGGGAAGGGGGCTGACAGGAGGAGGAGACCGATCTGTGTCCCTATGTACAAGGGAAATTGCGTGCGCATGGGCATCTCAGTGACGCGCCAGGCACACGCGCGCCGCTGGCACGCCCCCCAGTGGCCGGAGGAACCAAGGCTGTAAAAATATGGCCTCCTGGCATTGTAGAGCCACCTTGTGGCCGTCTTTTTACAATGGCCCGAATTTGAAGAAGTTAACTAAAAAGAAGGTCGGAAATTGCCTGGATTGGATGGCAAGTCTCCTTCTTCTTACATCTGTTGGGGGTCCTAAGCAACTCTCCTCCTCTCCATCATAATACTGTGTATAGAAAAAGGGAACCAATATAGTGTAATACCATATATTTTCAAAAATACAAATTAAGTTAAAGGCTGCTTACATTGTAAAGTGCCCTCCCTGGCACTAGGATAACTCACATTAATTGCTTTAACCTCCCTGGCGGTATGATTCTGTCTGGAATTACGTACCAAAAGCGGTACAATTATTTTGCAAGGAAATTTGGCGTTTTATACTGTAGGCCTGTAATTTTTAGAAATAACTCACTTAAATCTGACCAAGCAAGAGTCTTGTAGGCATCCCGGGTATGATTTTTTTTTAAAACAAAATTATAAATTATAATATAATAAATAATTATAAATAATTATAACAAATAATAATATAATTATAATAAAAATTATTCAATAATGTAATCAACTCAAAATCACTGAAATTTGCTCAGTTGCAGAATTGTCACTGTCATTATTTTTTTTTTTTTATGACGAATTTCCCCACAAATCGCTATCGCACATTTCTGCAAGTGATTATAATTTATTATTGCTGTTTTCTAGCTGATCTAAAACCATTTTTGACATAAAGGGACACTTTTGGACAATCTACAGTTTTTAGGCAGAAATGACATTTTTTATTTTTACAAAAGTACATGTAGGGCACTGGGCAGACCACTAGGGACAAGGGGGTGTGTATTTTTTACATACAGTACTGTAATCTATAAGATTACAGTATACTGTATGTAAAGTGTTTGTTTACTTTTTTGAATTTTGCGCCGTTCTCCGCTCCCGTGCGTCGTAACGTCGCAGGGAACGGAGATCGGCGGCACACGGGGATTGTGAATCGAGCGAGGAGGTCCCGCTCGCTCACACAGCGGGGTGGCATCACTGGATCCAGGGACAAGGTGAGTAATTTGCCTGTGGATCCAGCGAAAGGTAAGCCGCGCCGCTGCACGTCCACCCCGAGCGTGACTCGGGGATACCGATTTTTGCATTGAAAACCAACCCCGAGTCACGGTCGGGTTTACCGCCAGGGAGGTTAAGGAAATGGCATTGCTCTGCTTAAGCTCTCGAGACGGCATGCGTTACACAGGCCAATTGGTTAAAAAACGGAAGGAAGGGACCCGGAAGTGACCGGTAATCTACACCCTTAATGTACGATTTGTCGTCGAACCATTGTGCTTAGCTGGTTAGTGGGCATGGAGAAGGAGGGTGGGAGTGGCCTTTCATTTACCACAATTAATACTTCCACATGTGTGACTCTATAGTCAAATGGGCTGCTCAGATGTGATAGGGAGGAAATGCTCAGCATAGAAACTCACTGAAAACTGAGCATGTGCAGAGCTGCCAACACTGCTCTGCAAAATCCCCAACTGCAGTGGGGACATGGACAGAAGGGGGAAATTAACAGGGTGAACAAGTTTTTTTGTAGAATTTAGAACACGAATCCCATTGTAACTGACTATGAACAGCATGTAATACAGAACTTATTGGGCTAGATTCAGAGAGGAGATACGCCAGGTGTAAGTGACTTACACCGTCGGATCTTAGGCTGCAATTCCAGGCCGGCCGCTAGGTGGCGCTTCCGTATCTTTTACGCAACGAATATGCAAATGAGGAGTTACGCCTATTCAGAAACGAACGACCGCCCGGCGCTTTTTTTTACGCCGTTTGCGTTCGGCTTTTTCCGGCGTATAGTTACCCCTGCTATATGAGGCGTAGCTAATGTTAAGTATGGCTGTCGTTCCCGCGCCGAGTTTTGAATTTTTTACGTTGTTTGCGTAAGTCGTTCGCGAATACGGATGGACGTAATTTACGTTCACGTCGAAAGCATGATGATTTGCCAACGTCATTTGGAGCATGCGCACTGGGATCAAGTCGCGGCCGGCACATGCGCAGTTCGTTCGGCGCGGGGACGCGCCTGATTTAAATGTTTCACGCCCCCTTACCCGCGGAATTTGAATTCCGCCGGGGGGATTTACGTTACGGCGGCTCAACTTTACAGGCAAGTGCTTTGTGAATAAAGCACTTTCCTGAAAAAGTAGCGCTGGCGTAACGTAAATGAGATAGGTTACGTGGATCTAAAGATCCGCTCACCTATCTGAATCTAGCCCTCTGTTTTTAATGACATGTGTTTAATCACACTTTAAGGGAAAGAACACACAATATAATTACAAATACTATACATAGCAAAGAGAAAAGGCTTACATTTAACCTGCACTGCCTTTAGTACATTTATTAACCCTTTCTTATCTAAACTGCTAGCCATCATGTGTTATTTAAAGTATTACATGCTATGCTTGTATGCTAGGGGATATCTCATGACCTGCTTATGACAGTTACCTAGTATAGGGGGTGCAGAAATCTAAGAACAGGGGGCCATATTCTCGTAGATCCTGCGGCGGCGCGTAAGCCATTTACACTACGCCGCCCCAACTTACAGGAGCAAGTGCTGTATTCCCCAAACACTTGCTCCGTAGTTTGGGGCAGCATAGTGTAAATGGCCCGGCGTATCCCCGCGTAATTCCAAGGGGGCGGCTTGTATTTAAATTAAGCACGCCCCCGTGGCGTTTGAACTGCGCATGCGCCGGGCTTAAAATAGCCCAGTGCGCATGCTCCAGTTCTCGACGGAAAACGTCAATGACGCCGACGTGTGTGTCATTGACGTAAGGTCGTATTCAAGAACGACTTAGTAAAATGACGTACCCGACAGGAAAAGACGACGCGGACCCGACGCCATACTTAACATGGCATACGTGGGACTGGCGTAAGGTTACCCCTCATATAGCAGGGGTAACCTTACGCTTACGCAAACGACGTAAGCGACGGTTACGCAACGCGATTTCGTTCGGGAATCGGCGTATCAGGCTCATTTGCATAAACACATGAGACCTGAACGTAAACGCCATCTAGCGGCCGGCGGCGAATTACATTTAGGATCCGACAGTGTAAGTGACTTACACATGTCGGATCCTAGCCTAAATCCGGCGTATCTTGTTTTGTGAATACAAAACAATGATACGCCGGCGGGACATTTGATTTACGCCGGTGTATCAGTAGATACACCGCCGTAACTTGTTTGAGAATATGGCCCAGAGTCTAAGAACTCTGCACTTGCTATATCCACAGGGGGGTAATTTGCCTTGTACAATGTTTTACTTGGAAAATCATTTGCGTGTGTAGTATGACTGAAGCAGCTAGAGTACCATTAGTCAAACATCTTCCACCTGTTAGCGGTTGTTTGTAGTTCAGGTCAAGTTGATTGGGGCCGTGTTTGCAGTAATAGAGTATGATGTTTGAATCACATTATTAATGACGTGACATACAGTTCTACAAGGGGAATTATGGTTTACTTAGGAGCCACAGTTGAGGACATGTTACATCAAGCTCTCATTGAAATGTGAAAGTGATTATTGTCATGTTTGCATGGTAATTTACTTTGTCAACTGTCATATCATTGTAATAGTGTAGATAGGTATATAATGTATTCAGAAATGTATGTTACCTTGTCTCTTGAGACACTTGAAAAGCTCTTATTGGGGTTAACTCTTTATGCTGGCTTATGTGCTGCAGAAAATCTGCAAGAACTAAGAGCGTGCCAGGACTACTAAATAAAGCCGCCTTGTTTCTTCAGATTTTTGCACTTTATTTAATATCTTTTCTGCTTAGCTTTTTCTAATTTTCAAACTTCTTGCCAGAGCGGAGTATCTTACAGAAATACTTATAATTTTCCACTCATTTTTTACATCCAATGCAAAGAAAAACTCCAAAATGCTGTTGTCTAGTGATTTTTTTTTTTACTTTTCAGTAATTCTCTAATAATAGTCAGGGATTATTTACACATAAATGTGTAAAAAATGTGCAAAAGCTTAACCACTTCTGCCCCGGACCATTTGGCTGCCAAACAGTTCACCCTGTTGGCAAATGACCGGGCCACTTTTTGCGTTTCGCCACTGTGTCGCTTTAACTGACAATTGCGTGGTCATGTGACGTGGCTCCCAAACAAAATTGACGTCCCTTTTTCCCCACAAATAGTGGTATTTGATCACCTCTGCGGTTTTTATTTTTTGCGCTATAAACAAAAATAGAGCGACAATTTTGAAAAGAAAACAATATTTTTAACTTTTTGCTATAATAAATATCCCCAATTTTTTTTTCAAAAAAGCTAATTTTTTCTCAGTTTAGGCCGATACATATTCTACATATTTTCGAGAAAAAAAAATTCAATAAGCGTATATTGACTACAAAATAGGGGTAGTTTATGGCAATTCTTTTTTTTTACTTGTTTTGGGCGGCGATCTGTGATTTTTTTCGTGACTGCGACATTATGGCGGACACATCGGACACTTTTGACACTAATTTGGGACCATTCACATTTATGCAGCGATCAGTGCTATACATATGCACTGATTACTGTACAAATTTGATTGGCAGTGAAGGGGTTAATCACTAGGGGGCGGGAAAGGGGTTAAGTGTGTCCTAGGGAATGATTCTAACTGTTAGGGGGCGTGGCTTACTGTGACACATCACTGATCGCTGCTCCCGATGAGAGGGAGCAGACGGTCAGTGCTGTGTCCCCAGGCACAACAGGGAGATGTTTACAAAGACATTCCCCCTGTTCAGCCGTTCCGTGACCTGTTCGCAGGACACCGGTGGACATTGAGTCCGCGGGTCGTGCGGGCACAGTCATGGAGACCGCGGCGGGCGCACGCCCACTAGGGGGCAGGATTCAAAGCAATGTATATATACGTTGCTTTGCCTGCCCGTGCCATTCTGCCAACGTAAATCTGCGTGAGGCAGTCGGCAAGTGGTTAATCTGGCCACATCCGTTATAATTTGATTGCATAACCCCTGCACAGTCTTGCAGTTTAAGGGCCCAACTAAACAACCAGTCTAGTTATACCCAATCAGGCAAGCCCTAACACTACATAGTTGTTAAATCTAAAGATTGTACAGTCAAATTGTCATGTGTTTGGTCAGTTTAAAGGTGATTTCCATTCTCCAGCTATACATTCAGTCTAGCACAGTTTTACAGGCTCTTCTCCTGTACTGAAACTGCTTACACGCACTGCAGTGAACACAATACATTTCTAGTGGAAATTGCTTACCTTCATCAGTTTGAAATAAATTGACACAGTAATAAAAATAGTAGTGTTCCAATGGCAAACACTCTTTTGCATGCTATTATTTTGTAGTCTTTACTAAAAATATGACCGAAAATATATTTTTCTGTCTTCTTTCCACTTATATTTACTCTTGATTTTGTATTTGAGCTCAGACAGACTGCTTGTGTCTTTAGTTTAACAAAGGCTGATCTATAACTCTAAATACAACGGGCCAGATCCACGTACCTCTGCGTAAATATAAGCGGGCGTAGCGTATCTCAGATACACTACGCTGTCGTAACTTAGTGCGGAGGTTCCTTATCCACAAAGAATTTGCGCCGTAAGTTACGGCGGCGTAGTGTAAATGTGTCGGCGTAAGGGAGCAGAATTCAAATGACAAAGATGTGGGCATGTTTTATGATAATTCAACTTGACCCCACGTAAATGACGTTTTTTTTGAACGGCGCATGTGCCGTCTGTGGGGGTATCCCAGTGCGCATGCTCAAAATCACGTCGCAAATAGTCAATGCTTTTGACGTAAACGTAATTTACGCAAAGCCCTATTCGCGAACGTTTTACGCAAACGGCGTAAACAACGGAAAATTCAACGCTGGCCCGACGTCCATACTTAACATTGCGTACGCCTCATAGACCCAGGGGTAACGTTACGCCGAAAAAAGCCTTACGTAAATGACGTAAAAAAATGCGCCGGCCGGACGTACGTTCTGAGAATCGGTGTATCTAGCTAATTTGCATACTCTACGCGGAAATCAACGGAAGCGCCACCTAGCGGCCAGCGTAAATATGCACCTAAGATCCGACGGTGTACTAAGACGTACGTCAGTCGGATCTAGCCCCCATTCAGGCGTATCTTGTTTTGTGGATACAAAACAAAGATACGCCGGAGCATCCTAGAAGTTACGCGGCGTATCAATAGATACGCCAACGTAACTTCTTTGTGGATCTGGCCCAACAGTTTAGTGGTTTTCACCAAGGGGGCTTTAAGTGGGCCACAGGTGAAAACATGTAACAGGGCTGCTTTGGCACATGCTGTATGCTGATTTTGACATTACATTGCAAGATTCGCTCATTGAACTACAGAGCGATATAGAAGCCCTAGGAATTGGAAAACTGGTATTATGCCGCGTACAGACGGTCGTTTTTTGTGATGAAAAAAAACGACGTTTTTGAAAACGTCATTTAAAATGACCGTGTGTGGGGAAAACGTCGTTTTATGTCTTCTGAAAAACGACAAAAAAAAAATTCGAACATGCTCGAATTTTTTGTGTCATTTTTCAAAACGTCGTTTTTTGTGTCAATGAAAATGATAGTGTGTGGGCAAAACGACGTTTCAAAACGACGTTTTTAAACCCGCGCATGCTCAGAAGCAAGTTATGAAGCTAGCTTCAATGGAAAAGAGTGCCGTCGTACGTGCTGAACGTAACCACGCTTTGCTAGAGCATTTTAAAAAACGATGGTGTGTAGGCAACGTCGTTTTTGAAAATGAAGTTTCAAAAACGTCGTTTTATTTCATGATTCGAAACGTCGTTTTTTTTTCATCACAAAAAACGACCGTCTGTACGCGGCATAAGCATTAGTTAAACAACAACATTTTCAGAATGTTTTCACAGATTTGGGAGAAGGGAAAGGGTTTCATGACATTTCTTATGTCACACTTGGTACAATCAGATTTCAGTCGGCTGGGTTATTTGTTAACACAAACGTATAATCACCTGAACATGATAAATACAAGTGATCTATGCTGCTGACCATTTACTGCAGTGGAACCGGACATAAATAAATTGCATCTGTTTTCCAAGCCCAAGGGACATATCAATCAATTCATGATTTGCATTACGAGCAAAACTTTTGAAGTGATTATGTATTGTAAACAGCATTACTGAATTATAATAATTAAAAACATATACTGTAAATACTGTTACAGGGAACAGCCAAGGTTGGAAAGGGACCAAGGGCTAAAAATAGTTAAAAATCCTGGTCTACTTGACAGAAAAACCCAATAATCTTAAACCAAAGTTGCTAATAGTGTTGTGTGCACTCTAGCTGGTTTCATGACCCACTTGCCTATAAAGGCTTTCTGATACTCATCTGGAGATATCTATGCCCTAAAGGGGTTGTAAAGGGATTTTTTTTTCATAATAAGCATCCTTCACCTGCAGACATTCCTCTTTTCACTTCCTCATTGTTCGTTTTTGCTCAGAAGTTGCTCTATTTCTTCTTTGTTCTGTTCACTTCCTGCTTGTCTGATTGTTACTCACCACCGTGAAGGGAGGCTTTACCGCGGTGGTCAGTGATGTGCTCGCCCCCTCCTGGGAACTACATCTGTGCGGCAGGACGCTCTCTACCTGTTAGAGACTTCAAGGAGGTGTGAATTACTGGGCGTGCCGCAATGCATACTGGGAAATTTAGTTCTTACATGAACGAGCGCCGCAAACCAGAAAGTGAATGAGAGAACAGAAACTAGAACGCCGGAGGTGATATAGATGAAGGAATTTAAAAGGTATTTTCTCGTTTTTTAACAGAATCATTACACTATTCTGTCTGTCTACCTTGCAGACATTAATTTTAGCCAAAAAAGTGTTTTCCTTTACAACTCCTTTAAGTGTCTGACTTTGCACCTTGAAATGGCTTTAATAAACCTTTCAGGGCTTTATGCTTGTGATTTGATCCAACTAACCCTACTCTCACCATTTTTATAGAAATTAATGAAGAATTCAGGATTGCTTCTACTAAGGCATTTTGTGTACGTGCTGGGGGGGGGGGGGGGGGGTAAACCAAGAACCCTAGAGGGGGACTCTCCTGGTACTTTAACAGGTTGGCAGGAATTCAAACCTTGTAGAATTACAATTTATAACCTGAATATAAATGGTTGCTTCAAGTCTTTTTTTTCACAGAAATAAAGTTTTGTCTTGCGATACATCTCCTACAATCACATCCTGTTTGTCTTTCTCTGACTTTCTTCTAGTTGAGTAAACATATTAGTTTTTGTTTTTCTGAAAAACCTAACTTTTTCTTCACCCGAAATGTGATAACATTTAAGAGATGAAGAAAAAGCCAAAAGCTTAGATAGCCTGTCATGCTCTGCTTCAGACTGTTAACATCGTGAAAACAGCATGCATTCTGGGGGAGTTAATCTTAGCTTATTCTGATTAAAAGGAAGTGAAGCATTTTAAGTGGATGGCAGAAGATGGGAACATTGGGACATCACTGACATTTGATAGCCTAAGATTTTAGCCACTGTTGACAGCTGGGGTTTAAGGGAAAATGCTACAGAATGAAGAATGTTTTTCCAACTCAAAAAACACCCTTCTGTTTAAATGTAAAAAACTGTTGTAAAAGTCCTGTGATTTAGTTTTGAAATATCTCCCCATTATCTGAACTTAGGTATTGTCCCTAAAACCCTGGTCATTGATTTGAGTTGCATATCATGTAGCCCAAATAAACATAGCACTTTATTTTCAATTACTTAGATGTGCTTGATCGGATGGCTGCTTAGACCTGACTTGTAAAGTATGGTTGATAAACTGGCCTTAGGGCTGCATTTAAAGTGCCTGTAATTCGAAAAAAAAAATCTTAAATTTGGATAGAGTAGGAGAAGTCAAGAGAGGAGATTTGAGAGATTTCCATTCACTTTCTGTCTCGGAGACAAAACAGGAAGTAAGAGGAGAATTCCTTAAAATTAAGGGATATTCCCTCTTAGTTGTTACCAAAACAGATTTCCACATTAGAAGATGTTCCTCTTCCTGTGACAACTCAAAGGCTTTGAATTTCCTATTACTTACTGTAATAGAGACAATGGTCACTAGAATATAAACCGGGGGGTGAATCATCCAAGGGGGAGACATCAATAAAAAAAAAAAAAAAGCATTGGCATGAGATTTCTCTCTGGTGTTTAATATAACATCCACCCACTGATGAAGTGTTAGATGAGCATGAAACAAGTTGAGTTGTTGCATGCAAGTCCTGTTTTAAAAGTCCACAATAAAAACTATTTATTATTATTAATAATAATAATAATAATAATAATAATAATAATAATAATAATAATAATAATAATAAAAATAATAATAATAATAATATTTTAATTATAAATAATAAAGTGCCCCTTGCTTCTTCATGTTTCATATCTGTTTCCAGGTAAAGATTTATTATTAATATTATAATTTTATTTTAAGTTTTAAATGTGGGGAAGAGCTAAAATTTCTGTCAGGTTTTTACTTCTGTCTGTGATCTCATTGGTAAAATTTTCCCCCACTTCCTTTCCCTGTGACTCCCGTGCAAGAAACAGTGTGTGTGGTTCTCAATGAGGAAGGGAGGAATAGGCACAGACAGCAATTAATGTATGTCTAAAGCTAGTTTGCCATGTCCATTCATAGGCTGCAAGCAACAGGGCTGTACACTGCACGTGTGCCTCCCGTGCACACTTAAACACTGGGATTGGATGCACACAGGCTAAACACCTCCTATGCAAGTAAATTTAGTTCTGTCTGACAGGAGACCTTATTTTTATCTGCTGCAGCTAAGTAACGCATACAGGTCTTGTCCTTCTGCCACCCTGGGACTGGACAGTGAAGAAGAAGCGGAAGTCTGATGAGTCTGTCGCTCTGTTTTCTCTCCTCCTATCAGCATATATTTTACATAGTTACATAGTTAGTTTGGTTGAAAAAAGATACAAGAGACAAAAACAAAGAAGTATCGCTCCGAGGGTAAAGCATTAAAACTTGTAGTACGTAAACGAAGTAAAAGGTAAATTTATTGCACTTTCAAAAAAAATAAACATAAACTGCTAATAATGAAAACTTCCAGGGTGGTATACCCACATATACGGCTGACAGGTTTTAGTGCTCAACTTTGTGTATGTCTGAAAAAAAATACATGTCCATCTAGTTCAACCAATAAAAGGGGGGGGGGGGAATTATACAATCCTTTATGCACAATCCTACACCCAGATTTGATCCAGAGGAGGGCAAAAAAAATCAGCAAAGCTCTAATGAGCGAGGAGGGGGAAAAACAGAGAGCTGTGACTGACAGTCTACAGCTCTCTGCTCACGAAGCTCTGAAAACCGAGTGATCAGCGGTGTTCGATTGCTGGGTTCTCAGTGCAGAGGCGCCAGGGCTCAGATTCAGCATCGGAATGATGCTGCATCCACCTAGGTGAGTATGAATCTGAAAAAAAAAAACGAAAAAAACGTTACTTCTCTTTTAAATCTATTTTCCTCCAGAAGTAAAGATTGCCCCTTGTCCTCTGTGATGACCTTAAAGTGAATAACTCAACACCAAGTTTACTATATGGACCACTTATGTTGATCATATTCCCCCTTAATCTCCTCTTCTAAAGAGAGAATAAATGTAGTTCCTCTAATATTTCCTTATAGCTGCCTCTTATCAGTTTGGTTTTTCTCTGCACTTTCTCCAGTTCCCTGATATCCTTTTTGTGAACTTTTTGTTAGCATATAAGCAGTGCAGCACAACTGACTGGCTCCTTGCACTGCCCTTTCCTCCCCCAGTCTTTGCTCTGCTGTATAGGGGATTGCAATGGACTGACACAAAGTCAAATTAAAGTGCTTATCCTGCTTGCATTAAAAAATGCATTCAATTATATTTTGAATTATATAATACAGTGCTGCATTAATGTTTGAACTTTAGTGATCTCATAAAAAAAGGGTTAAATGCTCATTTAGGGCCAGATTCACAGAAAAAGTACGCCGGAGTATCTGCTGATACTCCGGCGTACTTTCAAATTTGCCACGTCGTATCTTTATTTGTAATTCACAAACAAAGATACGACGGCATTTGGCTAAGATCGGACAGGCGTACGGCTTCGTACGCCTTCGGATCTTAGGATGCAATACTTCGGCGACCGCTGGGTGGAGTTCGCGTTGTTTTCCACGTCGGGTATGCAAATTAGCTGATTACCGCGATCCACGAAGGTACGCGCGTTCGTCGCATTCTCTTACGTCGTAGCTAGTCGGCTTTTTTCTGTCGTAAAGTTGTGATTGCTATTTAGGTGGTGTAATATTAGACAGCCCATGTTAAAGTATGGCCGTCGTTCCCGTGTCGAATTTCAATTTTTTTTTGCGTAAGTCGTCCGGGAATACGAAAGTACGTAACGCACGTCGCCGTTCAAAAGATTACGTCGGGTGACGTCATTTCGCGCAAAGCACGGTGGGAAATTTTAAAACGGAGCATGCGCAGTACGTTCGGCGCGGGAACGCGCCTAATTTAAATGGTACACGCCCCATTTGAATTAGGCGGGCTTGCGCCGGACGGCTTTAGGCTACGCCGCCGCAAGTTTACAGGCAAGTGCTTTGTGAATCAAGCACTTACGCTGAAAACTTGCGGCGGTGTAACGTAAACGGGATACATTACGCCGCCATAATTCTACATGAATCTGGCCCTTAGTTTTTTGGGGGGCTAAAGTAAAAAAAATGTACTGTATTTCTTGCTTTTTGCTCCTGCTCCCCAACAGTAGGTGCGCTACTGGATTGTGAGTTCTACAATGCAGGACCACTGATTCTGAATGGTATGTTATGACGATTACAGGGAGGTGGTCACAGGAATGGTGAGTATAGTCAACTTTGCGGAACTGGTTGTCCAGCAGGGGGGAAGCCTGAAAGCAAAAAAAAAAAAGGGAAAGCATTCCTCTGCTTTACACTACCCTATAATAAACCCTTCATTTCTGGAGTAGGGGTGGAGCCACGAAATACTCTTTTTTATAAGGCTGAACGCAGTTCCGCTTTCCGCATTGTTGGCATAGATGCTTATAAAGCAAATTGCGTACAAATGTGAATACGTATTAAGTGATCAGTTCTCTCGTTTCTGGAAAAAAAGTAATGGCTGCAGATTAAGAGGAACTGATCTTTATTTTTGCCACTTCACATTCATCTATAAAGTCATCATTGTAGCTGCCTGGTCATGTAGATAGCCTTGTTCAGCTAAGTGGAGCCATACTGTGAGCTCAGCCTACTAGGTTGTTCAGGTGTCGATTGACAAGTGTTAGGAGGCAGATTATGGTTAAAGGAGTGTTCCAGTCATTTTTTATGTTTATTAAAAGTCAGCCGCTACAAAAAGTGTAGCTGCTGGCTTTTAATAAACATACACTCACCTGCTCCATGTTCAAGCGACGCGCCGGTCCCGGGGGCTCCGCTCCTCTCCCCCCTCTCCGGCCGGCATCTTCATTCCAAGTGTGGGCACCCGGCCGTGACAGCTTTCGGCTTCACGGCCGGGCACCCACTGCGCATGCGCGAGCGTCACTGCGCATGCGCGAGCGGCGCTGGACCATTCAATTGGACAGGCGATCGCCTTTTGGGTGGAACTCTGCTTTAACCATGTTGTCAGATTTCAGGTCTATGAAATCTTCCACCTAAAAAGTTTTTTACCACTTCAATATCACCCCCTTCCTGCCCTGACCAATTTTCAGCTTTCAGTGCTGTCACCCTTTGAATGACAATTGCCCGGTCATGCAACTCTGTACCCAAACTACATTTTTATCGGAATTTCCGGCAACAAATGTTCGATGTGAGCTTTTGGTCGGATATTCCGACAACAATTGTTTGAGAGCTGGTTCTCAATTTTTCCGACAACACAAATTCTGATCGTTTGTATGCAATTCCGACGCACAAAAATCCTACGCATGCTCAAAATCAATTTGGCGAATGCTCGGAATCATTGAACTTAATTTCTCTTGGCTCGGCGTAGTGTTGTACGTCACCGCGTTCTTGACGTTCTTGACGTTTGGAATTCCAGACAACATTTGTGTGACCGCGTGTATGCAAGACAAGTTTGAGCCAACATTCCGTCAGAAAAAAAATCCATGGTTTTTTTGTCGGAAATTCCAATCGTGTGTACACGGCATTAGTTTTTTTTCTTTGTTTATGTTATAAAATGTTGTAAATAAGTAATTTTTCTCCTACCCTGATGTGCACTGATGAGGCTGCACTGACATGAGGCACTAATAGGCAGCACTGATAGGTGGCACTGATGGACACTTAGGCCCCGTACACACGACCGAACATGTCTGCTGAAACTGGTCTGCAGACCAGTTTCAGCGGACATATTCGGTCGTCTGTACGTCCGACCGGACAATTTTCCGGCGGATCGGACAGGTTTCCAGCGGACAAATGTTTCTTAGCATGCTAAGAAACATGTCCGCTGGAAGCCTGTCCGTCGGACATGTTCGGTTGTCTGTACGACTCACCGGACATGTCCGCTCGGCCGAAAGCCCTCGCATGCGTCGAAGTGATGCGTGGAAGCATTGACCTTCCAGGGCCGCGCACGTCGCCGCGTCATCGTCGCGGCGACGGCGCGGCCACGTCACCGCGTATCGTGTCCGCGCGGATTTCTGTTTGATGGTGTGTACAACCATCAGACAGAAATCTCCGAGCGGACATGTCCGATGAAAACGGTCCGGCGTGTACGAGGCCTTAGAGGTGGCACTGATGTGCAGCCTTTATGGGCACTCAATGGCGGCAATGATGGGCACTGATGTGCACTGATGGGCGGCACTGATGAGGAGGCATATACAGGCATCACTGATGGACACTGATTGGCATTACAGATGGGCATTGATTGGTCTCACTGATGGGCACTGATTGGCATCACTGGGGGCACTGGCATGCTTTGCTAATGGGGTTGCAATGATAATCATTGCACTGATTATCAGTGCAGATCCGCCCTGTCAGAAAAGCCGATTATCCTCTCTCCTCTAATCGGACACTGTCATGTGAATAGAGGAATGCCGATAACCAGTACTTCCATCGACA
Source organism: Rana temporaria (assembly GCF_905171775.1). Lineage (NCBI taxonomy): Eukaryota > Metazoa > Chordata > Amphibia > Anura > Ranidae > Rana > Rana temporaria. Next base: position 72,878,632 of record NC_053493.1, read on the forward strand.
GACCGCACCACCGATCCCCATGCTGTGCGCCCCTCGAAGGGTGCGCACGAGCAGTTTGTTTTGAAGTACGATGTCCAGTCAGAAAGGGAAAACCACCGCTTGACCATCATTTTGCTATTGGCTGGGTCAGGCCCGGATTTTCTCCCTTTGCTGCCCCAAGGCCAGTTCCTTAAATGCCGCCCCCGGCTGCGCAGTACAGGGGGGACATTATCCGGGGGGGGGGGGTGCTGCTGTCCTCTCACCATCCAAGGGACAGGGGGGAACTCCCGATATGAAAGTAAAAGTGTCCTCTCCTCTCAGCTGCAGTGCTGCCCCTGCACCCACTGCCGCCCCAAGGCCTGGCCTTGTTGGCCTTGTCTGGAATCCGGCCCTGGGCTGGGTGGGAAGTGCTTAAACCGCTCTAATATGACAAGCAATTTTAAATGCTCTCCAAATACCTTGCATAATCATAACCAAAGAAGTAGTATAATTCATAAACACAAATGACACAACTGCCCTGCAACATTTCCAAACATTAGATACCTGAGGTATTATATAGCGAGTGTGCAATAATAAGTACACAAACTGTTATTTATAAGCATCATTTTCTTGACTTACAATTTCTTAAACCTCAAGTATCAATTATTTGCTGTACATACATTAGTTAATCTGTGCAAAGAGAAGCGGATGGCTGCCTTTTGAAGTAAAATAATATTGTCTGCAACGTTTCATTTCCTTAACAAAAGCAATACAGCTGCAGATAGGCAGACTTCTAAATTCTGAACCCGGTAACTGATACATTTTTGACTGCGTTCCATAATCATCATTATGATCTCGCTGTATGTATATTGCAGCAGTATTATTATTCACTGTAGGTTCATGACCTAACTAGCAAATATTGAAATACCATTACCGTTGAAATAATGGCAAGCTGTAAATTCCTATGTATGTCATATTCAGAAAAGGTTATTATCACAATGTTTGCTGCTATATCTTGAATACAGATACTGTATATTGAACCACATTGTAAAGACTATGTGGGTAGATACACTTGTATGTTTTCTCAAGATCTGTACCTCTAGTGCTAAACAGTGACGGTTCTACGGCTTGAAGATTAATATTAAAAGAAAAAAAATGTTTTAATTTAAAGCGGAGTTCCAACCACAATTAGCATTTTTTAAATGTATGTCCTTTCATCCTGCGTTTTTATAATATAAATCCGGTCACTTAGGCCCGGATTCTCAGAGGACTTACGACAGCGCAGCGCCATGTACGCTGTCGTAAGTCCTAATCCGAGCCGTCGTATCTATGCGCCTGATTCATAGAATCAGTTATGCATAGATATCCATTACGCCGTCGGATCGTAACTGCAATTTTCCGCTGGCCGCTAGGGGCGTGTAAGCTGATTTACGCGTCTAAATATGTAAATTAGCTAGATACGAACGTACGCGCGGCCGACGCAGTAAATTTACGCCGTTTACGTTAGGCTTTTCCCGGCGTAATGTTGCCCCTGCTATATGGTGGCATAAGTGCGGCGCAACAATGTTAAGTATGGCCGTCGTTCCCGCGTCGAAATTTGAAAAAGTTACGTTGTTTGCGTAAGTCGTCCGTGAATGGGGCTGGACGTCATTTATGCTCACGTCGAAACCAATGACGTCCTTGCGGCGTACTTTGGAGCAATGCACACTGGGAAATTCCACGGACGGCGCATGCGCCGTTCGGGAAAAAAGTCAATCACGTCGGGTCACAGTAGATTTACATAAAACACGGCCTCCTGATCCAAATTTGAATTAGGCGGTCTTACGCTGGCCGATTTACGCAAGTCTCAAAATCTCCTCCAGATACTGAAAGCCAACTACAAGTCCAAAGGAGAAAGGAGATTCGCGGTCCAAGGGCCTAGACTATGGAACGCTTTACCAACCAGCATTCGGTTGGAGGAGAACCACTTGGCGTTCAGGAGAAAGATCAAGACTCATCTCTTTTGATACCAAAGGAGACAGGAACAACAAGCGCCCAGAGGTGATTAAGTTTGCATGTGTTGCGCTATATAAGTTTTCATTCATTCAGCAAGTGCTTTGAGAATACAGCACTTGCCCGTCTAAGTTGCGGAGGCGTAACGTAAATAGGATACGTTACGCCCGGGCAAAGATACGCAAATGTACCTGAATCTGGCCCTTACTATTTTACAATCCGCCGCCGATCCGCATAGATATTCAAAAAAGATAGTTTATAAAACTATGTCTACACCGTTGTCATTTTGCTTGTGGGCATTGTGAAGCCTATAAGCCCTTACTTCCTGGAAGTCTTGGATGGGGAGTGATAATTGGGCAGCGCACTGCATCCTGGGAAATTATGACACACATTTCCCAGGAGCATTAGAGGGAGATGATGTCAGAATCCTAGGTGGTTTCAAAGGCAAATTTCGTGGGACCGCATAGCAATGATGAGTAAAAAAAAAAAATCTTTTTTTTTTTTTTACTTTTTTTACATCTAATGAGCACAATAATGAAAAAAAAAATTGGGATGGAAACTCCACTTTAACCAGCTAGTAGAATTGAACTCAAAAAGTGAATATTTGCTATGTTACGTGACACATTTAGAAATGCTAATAGTACCTAAGCAGTATTATTAAAGTGCACCTTTTGTCTTGAATTCCTCCTGAAAATAACAGCTCACTTCCTGCTGATACCATGGTGGTATAAGTGTGCCTTGGCACTTCTGTGCCTACAGCCTCATAGATGTATATCAGAAGTGTGAGATCTAAGGCACTGTTTCCTCTGACTGCCAATCCCTGAATATTTTGAGTGAGATGTGATGGTGCCACTAGTATGTTGATACTGTTCTCCTTGCTGAAATCTTTGAAATGAAGAAGCAAAGCCCTGACTACCAAGATGGCTGCCCCCTATATAGAAATGCAGTGTAGAACAAGGCATGGGAGCCAAAAATGCAGAACGAACAGTTGCAGGCAGGCTACAGGCAACAATGGTGATTGGTTCCTTTTCTCCCTGCGTGCCTTTTTTGGGACACAGGGCTAATGCATGTATTCATATGCCATACACACGATCTCCACCTTGTCCAATCATTGAGGGCATGCAAACAGTTCTCTGAATGTTGCCCATGCTACGTGAGCCACCCCCTGTGTTCACTATGCAGGAACAACAAGCGCCCAGAGGCGATTAAGTTTGCATGTGTTGCGCTATATAAGTTTTCATTCATTCAGCAAGTGCTTTGAGAATACAGCACTTGCCCGTCTAAGTTGCGGAGGCGTAACGTAAATAGGATACGTTACGCCCGGGCAAAGATACGCAAATGTACCTGAATCTGGCCCTTACTATTTTACAATCCGCCGCCGATCCGCATAGATATTCAAAAAAGATAGTTTATAAAACTATGTCTACACCGTTGTCATTTTGCTTGTGGGCATTGTGAAGCCTATAAGCCCTTACTTCCTGGAAGTCTTGGATGGGGAGTGATAATTGGGCAGCGCACTGCATCCTGGGAAATTATGACACACATTTCCCAGGAGCATTAGAGGGAGATGATGTCAGAATCCTAGGTGGTTTCAAAGGCAAATTTCGTGGGACCGCATAGCAATGATGAGTAAAAAAAAAATCTTTTTTTTTTTTTTACTTTTTTTACATCTAATGAGCACAATAATGAAAAAAAAAATTGGGATGGAAACTCCACTTTAACCAGCTAGTAGAATTGAACTCAAAAAGTGAATATTTGCTATGTTACGTGACACATTTAGAAATGCTAATAGTACCTAAGCAGTATCATTAAAGTGCACCTTTTGTCTTGAATTCCTCCTGAAAATAACAGCTCACTTCCTGCTGATACCATGGTGGTATAAGTGTGCCTTGGCACTTCTGTGCCTACAGCCTCATAGATGTATATCAGAAGTGTGAGATCTAAGGCACTGTTTCCTCTGACTGCCAATCCCTGAATATTTTGAGTGAGATGTGATGGTGCCACTAGTATGTTGATACTGTTCTCCTTGCTGAAATCTTTGAAATGAAGAAGCAAAGCCCTGACTACCAAGATGGCTGCCCCCTATATAGAAATGCAGTGTAGAACAAGGCATGGGAGCCAAAAATGCAGAACGAACAGTTGCAGGCAGGCTACAGGCAACAATGGTGATTGGTTCCTTTTCTCCCTGCGTGCCTTTTTTGGGACACAGGGCTAATGCATGTATTCATTAGTGTTGAGCAGAATATGCCATATTCGATTTCGCGATATATCTCGAATATATATTCGAATATTCGAGATATATTCGCTAAATTCGAATATTCGTGATATTTTATCGAAATTAATTGAATGCGATTTTTCGCTATTGCGAATGCGAAAATAATTGCGATTTTTTAATAACTGCGGTAGGAGCGCTCTGATTGGCTTAGAATATTCGTGATATTTTATCGAAATATCGCAACATGCGAATGCGATATTTATTGCGCAATTTCGAGATATGCTGGAGGAGCGCTCTGATTGGCTCAGAATATTCGTGATATTTTATCGAAATATCGCAACATGCGAATGCGATATTTATTGCGCAATTTCGAGATATGCTGGAGGAGCGCTCTGATTGGCTCAGAATATTCGTGATATTTTATCGAAATATCGCAACATGCGAATGCGATATTTATTGCGCAATTTCGAGATATGCTGGAGGAGCGCTCTGATTGGCTCAGAATATTCCTGATATTTTATCGAAATATCGCAACATGCGAATGCGAAATTTATTGCAGATATTTCGAAAACTGCTGTAGCAGCACTCTGAAATCGAATATGTATGATATTTTAACCAAAATACATATTGCGATTGCGATTTTTCGATCGCGCATGCGCAATTGCGCGAACAACACGCGACCATTTCCTGGAGCCTTGCCAGTTTCCCAATATTACAGCAACATGGTGGGAAGCAATTTCTCAAAGTCTGAGGAAAAGTTGCTGATTTGTGTAAGTATTTTGACCACTGTTATTTCATCATCTTCAACTGCATTTAAGTCTAGTTTAAAAGTTAGTATATATGATCAGATATTAGTATTTAACCAAAAATGTGTCTCCTGCTTTTACAAAACTACAAGTCCCAGCATGCCTGGACAGCTGCAGACACCCTGGTTGGCAAATGTGTATTTAGGCACTTTTCCTTGTTATTTAGCATAATGAATTTAAAATTTTTTTGGACATAGGACGTATGCGAACGTCCTGACTTCAGTGTCCTCAAGGCCCAAGGACGTTCGAATACATATTGCCCTTTAGATGTTGCAGAACTACAACTTCCAGCATGCCTGGGAATGCTGGCACTTCTAGTATTGTAAGTTCTGCAGGCCCACATTTTTCAGGCCTTTATGCACGGGTCTCTAAACTGTGGCACCCTAGATGCAGCAAAAGTAAAAATCTTAGCATGCACTGAAAGACCGTGGCTGATGGGAGTAGTAGTTTTGCAACAGCTGGAGGTGGACTGGTCTTGAAACCCAGAGTTAGGTAACAAACCCGTAGTGTTTTGCAACCATTCTGCCTCCAGCTGGTTATTTTCTGTTGAAAAGCCTGTGGCGTGCAAAACACAACCCAAAAACTCCACCCGGTGCAAGGAAAAATTTGCACACACCTAAAGAGTGACATCACAAAAAACTGCGACGGTTGCATACGTCAGTGGTCCTCCGAAAAGGTCCCGTCTCTGACCCCCCGGGGCGTTAGGCTCCTAGGCTCCTGACAGGGAAAAGAGTTACTGTGGTCCATACAGCCGAAGCCATATGGACCCATCTCGGTCCAAGCAGCGCAATCAACACGCGAACAACACGCGACCATTTCCTGGAGCCTTGCCAGTTTCCAACTTATGATCGCAGCGCAATCACACAGCAACATGGTTGGAAGCAATTTCACTAAGTCTGAGGAAAAGTTGCTGATTTGTGTAAGTATTTTGACCACTGTTATTTCATCATCTTCAACTGCATTTAAGTCTAGTTTAAAAGTTAGTATATATGATCAGATATTAGTATTTAACCAAAAATGTGTCTCCTGCTTTTACAAAACTACAAGTCCCAGCCCAGCCCAGCATTTAAGTCTAGTTTAAAAGTTAGTATATATGATCATATATTAGTATTTCACAAAAAATGTGTCTCCTGCTTTTACAAAACTACAAGTCCCAGCATGCCTGGACAGCTGCAGACACCCTGGTTGGCAAATGTGTATATTGGCACTTTTCCTTGTTATTTAGCATAATGAATTTAAAAATTTTTTGGACATAGGACGTATGCGAACGTCCTGACTTCAGTGTCCTCAAGGCCCAAGGACGTTCGAATACATATTGCCCTTTAGATGTTGCAGAACTACAACTTCCAGCATGCCTGGGAATGCTGGCACTTCTAGTATTGTAAGTTCTGCAGGCCCCCATTTTTCAGGCCTTTATGCACGGGTCTCTAAACTGTGGCACCCTAAATGCAGCAAAAGTAAAATTCTTAGCATGCACTGACAGACCGTGGCTGATGGGAGTAGTAGTTTTGCAACAGCTGGAGGTGGACTGGTCTTGAAACCCAGAGTTAAGTAACAAACACGTAGTGTTTTGCAACCATTCTGCCTCCAGCTGTTTTTTTCCTGTTGAAAAGCCTGTGGCGTGCAAAACACAACCCAAAAACTCCACCCGGATGCAGTGAAAAATGTGCACACACCTAAAGAGTGACATCACAAAAAACTGCGACTGGTACATACGTCAGTGGTCCTCCGAAAAAGGTCCCGTCTCTGACCCCCCGGGGCGTTAGGCTCCTGACAGGGAAAAGAGTTAGCAACGCATATCTCCCCTATACGTGTATCCTGTGTTGTTAATAATATATTCATAATTATGCAAATGATAATGGCTGCTATATTTATGCAAAAAAGGTGGCGACCGAAATGGCAGGATATAAAATCTTTCATGTTACCCCTGTCATTGATTAATAAGGCGAGAATGCTTCCAATTGTTGAATAGCATACATTTACGTCATATATCCATAAGGCTGTCAACAGAAGTATTACAATATACTTTGTTCTTCATCTTGCAGAAGTTCCTGGAAACAGGATATGATGACCTGCGGCGGCAGCCACAGAAAAGGGCTGTGGTCAGCGCCCTAATCGCTGACTTTGGCGGCCAACATGACCACAAGGCCATTGTTAAGAAGTGGTCTGACCTCAAGAGGCGCCAAATGGGTAATGTCAGACGTCTTCGGGCTAAATATCATCCAGGTAAGTTATTGTTGACAGTTATGTTTTTTTTTAAAAAAGTGTATTTTGTGCGTGAACTCGAAAGAGAGAGGAGCCGGCCTGCAGGAGTTGGGAGGCCTCCCCCAGAGGCAATCTGCCACCTTTCTCCATGCCCCGGTTGGCAATGGCGGGTGTGAGGGGGTCCTCCCAACCCAACCTCGCATAGCACACCCACCAGTGGCGGGGCTGAGACCACCAAACTCAATTCACAGGTAGCCGAGAGCGGGATCCGAACCCCTAGCTGCAGAGGTGAATCAGTTGTCAGTGCAGTGGCAATCGCGTGGAGCCACCGCAGCTCCTTTGGTGACAGTTATGTAAGGTCATATGTAATTCATGTAAGGTCAGATGTTGTTAACCAAGATGCCATGTTGTGCTAACATATATCACCACCGGCCAAGGTATTCATAGTACTGTTGAAAAAAGACATGGGGCAGCAGACAGGAACACAGAAGTTATGTGGGAACATAATTTTCCCATTGCTTTGCATGGGACTTTAAAGAAAAACCCCGACCATGGCAAGTGGGGGTGGGTAAGGTTTAAACCACCTATCCTATGTTTGTGGCTGACATATAAGTAACCTGTGTGCCAAGTTTCATATAAATATCTTTAGCCGTTTGTACGTGATGCTGGAACATACATACATACATACATACATACATACATTTATGCACACACACACGTTGAGTTTTATATATATAGATTACCACTAAATTCCTGTGTTAGGAGTGGGGTTGTTATAGTAATCCCGTGTGCTCCATCAGGCCCTTTTTTTAACATGAGATGGTCTGAACAAAACAAAGGAGACAAAAACAGCTCATTTTAACATGGTTGCATCCCAGCTCACGCTCAGTCCCCTGTAGTGCCCACAAGACCCTTTAATATAACATTGTCCCATTGGTTAACTGTCTATATAAATCAATTTGTATTCATATACAATACAGCACAGTACACAGAATTTGCATACGTCATTAGAAAACATTTTTATAATATATGAACATTGTGTTATTATAGGAGCTCCAATGCCAGTTGTCCGCGCCAAGCGCAGAAGGCGCCAGGCCGATGAGGAGGAGGAGGAGGATGCGGCAGAGGAGGATGCGGCAGAGGAGGACATGGATGAGGAGGAGCAGCCAGGGCCCTCCCACTCCCCAACCCCAGCTCCTGTTGAGGAGCAAGCTGAGGAGCTTCCCCCCCCCACCACCCCAACTTCTCAAGCAGAAGAGCAGGAGGAAGAGAGCGGTCCTGTGAGCCTCATTCAGGAAGGTAAATATGTGCACAATGATTAATAACATTTCAACAACAAAATGTAGATATAAAAATGGACAACATATAAAGCGCACCTGTCAGATTGTATAACCATAATATGGTATTGATGCTAGAAGTATACAGGTAGTGCATAATTATTAGGCAAGTTGTATTTTTTGAGGATTCATTTTATTATTGAACAACAACCATGTTCTCAATGAACCCCAAAAACTCATTAATATCAAAGCTGAATTTTTTTGGAAGTAGTTTTTAGTTTGTTTTTAGTGTTAGTTATTTTCGGGGGATATCTGTGTGTGCAGGTGACTACTATTACTGTGCAGAATTATTAGGCAACTTAACCAAAAAATAAATAGATAGCCATTTCAATGATTTATTTTTAACAGTGAAACCAATATAACATCTCAACATTCACAAATACACATTTCTGACATTTAAAAACAAAACAAAAACAAATCAGTGACCAATATAGCCACCTTTCTTTGCAAGGACACTCAAAAGCCTGACATCCATGGATTCTGTCAGTGTTTTGATCTGTTCACCATCAACATTGCGTGCAGCAGCAACCACAGCCTGCCAGACACTGTTCAGAGAGGTGTACTGTTTTCCCTCCTTGTAAATCCCACATTTGATGATGGACCACAGGTTCTCAATGGGGTTCAGATCAGGTGAACAAGGAGGCCATGTCATTACTTTTTTTTATTTAATACCCTTTCTTGCCAGCCACGCTGTGGAGTACTTTGACACGTGTGATGGAGCATTGTCCTGCATGAAAATCATGTTTTTCTTGAAGGATGGTGACTTTTTCCTGTACCACTGCTTGAAGAAGGTCTCTTCCATAATCTGGCAGTAGGACTGGGAGTTGAGCTTGACTCCATCCTCAATCCGAAAAGGCCCCACAAGCTCATCTTTGATGATACCAGCCCAAACCAGTACTCCACCACCACCTTGCTGGCGTCTGAGTCGGACTGGAGCTCCCTGCCCTTTACCAATCCAGCCACGGGCTCTTCCATCTGGCCCATCAAGACTCACTCTCATTTCAGCAGTCCATAAAACCTTAGAAAAATCTTTCTTGAGATATTTATTGGCACAGTCTTGACGTTGCAGCTTGTGTGTCTTGTTCAGTGGTCATCGTCTTTCAGCCTTTCTTACCTTGGCCATGTCTCTGGGTATTGCACACCTTGTGCTTTTGGGCACCCCAGTGATGTTGCAGCTCTGAAATATGGCCAATCTTGTGGCAAGTGGCATCTTGGCAGCTGCACGCTTAACTTTTCTCAGTTCATGGGCAGTTATTTTGCACCTTTGTTTTTCCACACGCTTCTTTTGTTTGATGATCACGCTTCAGAAGCTTTGCAACTTTAAGAGTGCTGCATCCCTCTGCTAGATATCTCTCTATTTTGGACTTTTCAGAGTCTGTCAAATCCTTCTTTTGGCCAATTTTGCCAAAGAAAAGGAAATTGACTAATAATTATGCACACCTGATATAGAGTGTTGATGTCATTAGACCACACACCTTCTCATTACAGATATGTACATTACCTAATATGCCTAATCTGTAGTAGGCTTTCGAGCCTATACAGCTTGGAGTAAGACAACATGCATAAAGAGGATGATGTGGTCCAAATACTCATTTGCCTAATAATTCTGCACTCCCGGGATGTGTTAGACACATAACAAGTGTATACACATGATAATGATTGATTAATAAGCAAAAAAAAATATTTATTTATTTGGTAACGTTATTTGAAATCCAAATGTTTTTTTATTATATCCTAAAAGCATCAAGAGATCTGAAGAGGCAAAATATACTCATTGAAAAGACGCACCAGAAGATCCTTCAGAACCAGCGTAAGATGAGCTACCTCAACCAACAAAATGCTCTGCTAGAGCAGCAGCTATCGGGTCAGATTGCGGAAATGCACCGCATTCAAAAACGGATTGAGAGCTATATTTAAATTTATTTTTGTATTAAAAAAACTTATTTTTTGGAAATGTTTCATTTCTTTTTGAGATAGAGTTGTAGGTTTTTCAACACATCTAACTTCACATCAAACAAATCAACATCAACACATTTAACTTCATAATAAGCAAAAACATTTTATACTATTATTTTATTTAACATTAACCTAGGACAAACTAAAGCACACGACACAGACACGACGAACACAAAATAAACTGTTGAAAAATGAACATAACAAAAGCAACAATATATATATATATATATACAAAGAGAGAGAGAGGGAGAGCAAGAAAGAGAGAGAATGCAGATGAGCTCTTGCAGTCAGCCCAATGGTTGCAGTATAAATGCCGCAAAACAGGGTTTAACATAAGGTTCATTGTTATAGTTACACTTGCTGTTTAGATCCGGTCTGGTAGTCCGGTCTGGTAGCTTGTAGCGGAGGCTGTTGGTGGATCCGCTGTGCCAGAAAGCTCATGAAGCTTTACTCAGCATGGAGGCAGCAGCAGGAGTATTAAAATATAATATAACTAGACAATGCATTTCCTGAGGAAAATGCGAGTGGGAATGCTGAATAGCTTAATTGGTGAGCCCCTTGCCAAAGACATTCACCATAACCACTACACTATCTTTAGGACACACAGCTTCTTTCTCTATCTGCAAAGTATAGAGTATGCTGACTTCCTGGTCGCCCCTCCCCCCTCAATAGGTTTCCCCTCCCCCCCAGGTCAGTGAGGAGGAATATTGCACTGAGGTCAGGAAAGTTATTTATGGAAAGAAATAACATTACAAACGCTTTTAATTCACAGATCTAATACATGATTTAAGCCTCCAAACAAAGCTTAATAAATCCTCAAACGTACATGCAATTGATACAACGACTACACCGTTTGAAATACACGGCCCTTGTAAACGCATCGATATGAAATTTATGTAGATAAACTTAAAAATGTGGCCATTTCTGCGATTTAGAAAAGAGCGTCTTTGTGAGTTCTGCAGCAACATTTTTTAGATAATTTCACATGAGAGTCTATGAGACATAATTTCTGGCTGTTGCTCCAATAATTAAAACTAAAATACGTATCGCAGAATTGGTCACATTGCCATAAACCAGACAAGCATAGCTACGTTTTGATCTAAAAATTGTGTATGAAAAGTAGATCTTGTGGGCGTGAGACCAATTTGTTTCCCCTTTTTGTAAAGATATTTTTAATTACAAAGATCTCCAATGTTAAGGTCACCTGACAGACTCTAAATCCCCTCCATAGGATTACATTATAACCTATTGCATTTTTGTGAAAAATTCGCAAAACGTAAATTGCGTTTTCACCAAAAAATTGTAAACGATAACGATTTGAAAAGTCATAGCCGGATAGCTAAATATTTTGTGACCGCTTTAAAGTTTTTTCAGTGTCTGTAAGTGAAAGTATGAAGTAGCTGAAACTTTTGGCATGGCATGTGAATTCAAAGGGGAAAAGGATGTTCTCATTGACTTCAATGTTTAAAAAAAGGGTCTAAAAGCTTAAAATTTATAAAAGTGTAAAAAGTAGAAAAAAACTTGAAGAAGTCCCATCATTAGCTGAACGAGACGAACATTTTTACAGTTGAATGGTCTCAATAGTTGAAAGTATGCCGAAGTTACGCAGAACCAAAAAACTTAAGGAATAATAAGATTACTAAATTTACGGATATCAATACTGGAAATGTTTATTAAAGCATTCACACTAATTAAGATTAATACATTTACGGGTATCCATACTAGGAATGCTTATTAAAGCATTCCCACTAAGTATCACACAGGCATGATTTACAAGCAGTAGTGGTAATAGTAATACATAGCATAAAAACACTTGGGGAATACTTTACAGCATCAGTAGTGGTCATAGTAGTCAATAGTGTACCAAAAAATTGGGACACAGGTGTCTTGACTGAGCTGTAATAGTAGTAGTAGACATTGACAATACAGTGTCAAATCACTCGGGCAAGAGGTGCCATGATGAACAGCAGTCTTAATAAGAGTATATAGGGTGTGAAATAACTGCTGACATAGGTGTCTTGACTGGGCAGCAGAAGCAGCAGTAGTAGTATTAACAGTAGTAGTTGATACAGAGTCATATCACATGGGCAGGAGGTGCCATCATGAACAGCAGTAGGAATAGGAGTATATAGAGTGTCAAATAACTGCTGACATAGGTGTCTTGACTGGGCAGCAGCAGCAGAAGCAGCAGTAGTATTAACAGTAGTAGTTGATACAGAGTCATATCACATGGGCAGGAGGTGCCATGATGAACAGCAGTAGGAATAGGAGTATATAGAGTGTCAAATAACTGCTGACATAGGTGTCTTGACTGGGCAGCAGCAGCAGAAGCAGCAGTAGTATTAACAGTAGTAGTTGATACAGAGTCATATCACATGGGCAGGAGGTGCCATCATGAACAGCAGTAGGAATAGGAGTATATAGAGTGTCAAATAACTGCTGACATAGGTGTATTGACTGGGCAGCAGCAGCAGAAGCAGCAGTAGTATTAACAGTAGTAGTTGATACAGAGTCATATCACATGGGCAGGAGGTGCCATCATGAACAGCAGTAGGAATAGGAGTATATAGAGTGTCAAATAACTGCTGACATAGGTGTATTGACTGGGCAGCAGCAGCAGAAGCAGCAGTAGTATTAACAGTAGTAGTTGATACAGAGTCATATCACATGGGCAGGAGGTGCCATGATGAACAGCAGTAGGAATAGGAGTATATAGAGTGTCAAATAACTGCTGACATAGGTGTCTTGACTGGGCAGCAGCAGCAGAAGCAGCAGTAGTATTAACAGTAGTAGTTGATACAGAGTCATATCACATGGGCAGGAGGTGCCATGATGAACAGCAGTAGGAATAGGAGTATATAGAGTGTCAAATAACTGCTGACATAGGTGTCTTGACTGGGCAGCAGCAGCAGAAGCAGCAGTAGTATTAACAGTAGTAGTTGATACAGAGTCATATCACATGGGCAGGAGGTGCCATCATGAACAGCAGTAGGAATAGGAGTATATAGAGTGTCAAATAACTGCTGACATAGGTGTCTTGACTGGGCAGCAGCAGCAGCAGAAGCAGCAGCAGTAGTATTAACAGTAGTAGTTGATACAGAGTCATATCACATGGGCAGGAGGTGCCATGATGAACAGCAGTAGGAATAGGAGTATATAGAGTGTCAAATAACTGCTGACATAGGTGTCTTGACTGGGCAGCAGCAGCAGAAGCAGCAGTAGTATTAACAGTAGTAGTTGATACAGAGTCATATCACATGGGCAGGAGGTGCCATCATGAACAGCAGTAGGAATAGGAGTATATAGAGTGTCAAATAACTGCTGACATAGGTGTCTTGACTGGGCAGCAGCAGCAGAAGCAGCAGTAGTATTAACAGTAGTAGTTGATACAGAGTCATATCACATGGGCAGGAGGTGCCATGATGAACAGCAGTAGGAATAGGAGTATATAGAGTGTCAAATAACTGCTGACATAGGTGTCTTGACTGGGCAGCAGCAGCAGAAGCAGCAGTAGTATTAACAGTAGTAGTTGATACAGAGTCATATCACATGGGCAGGAGGTGCCATCATGAACAGCAGTAGGAATAGGAGTATATAGAGTGTCAAATAACTGCTGACATAGGTGTATTGACTGGGCAGCAGCAGCAGAAGCAGCAGTAGTATTAACAGTAGTAGTTGATACAGAGTCATATCACATGGGCAGGAGGTGCCATGATGAACAGCAGTAGGAATAGGAGTATATAGAGTGTCAAATAACTGCTGACATAGGTGTCTTGACTGGGCAGCAGCAGCAGAAGCAGCAGTAGTATTAACAGTAGTAGTTGATACAGAGTCATATCACATGGGCAGGAGGTGCCATCATGAACAGCAGTAGGAATAGGAGTATATAGAGTGTCAAATAACTGCTGACATAGGTGTCTTGACTGGGCAGCAGCAGCAGCAGAAGCAGCAGCAGTAGTATTAACAGTAGTAGTTGATACAGAGTCATATCACATGGGCAGGAGGTGCCATGATGAACAGCAGTAGGAATAGGAGTATATAGAGTGTCAAATAACTGCTGACATAGGTGTCTTGACTGGGCAGCAGCAGCAGAAGCAGCAGTAGTATTAACAGTAGTAGTTGATACAGAGTCATATCACATGGGCAGGAGGTGCCATCATGAACAGCAGTAGGAATAGGAGTATATAGAGTGTCAAATAACTGCTGACATAGGTGTCTTGACTGGGCAGCAGCAGCAGAAGCAGCAGTAGTATTAACAGTAGTAGTTGATACAGAGTCATATCACATGGGCAGGAGGTGCCATCATGAACAGCAGTAGGAATAGGAGTATATAGAGTGTCAAATAACTGCTGACATAGGTGTATTGACTGGGCAGCAGCAGCAGAAGCAGCAGTAGTATTAACAGTAGTAGTTGATACAGAGTCATATCACATGGGCAGGAGGTGCCATGATGAACAGCAGTAGGAATAGGAGTATATAGAGTGTCAAATAACTGCTGACATAGGTGTCTTGACTGGGCAGCAGCAGCAGAAGCAGCAGTAGTATTAACAGTAGTAGTTGATACAGAGTCATATCACATGGGCAGGAGGTGCCATCATGAACAGCAGTAGGAATAGGAGTATATAGAGTGTCAAATAACTGCTGACATAGGTGTCTTGACTGGGCAGCAGCAGCAGCAGAAGCAGCAGCAGTAGTATTAACAGTAGTAGTTGATACAGAGTCATATCACATGGGCAGGAGGTGCCATGATGAACAGCAGTAGGAATAGGAGTATATAGAGTGTCAAATAACTGCTGACATAGGTGTCTTGACTGGGCAGCAGCAGCAGAAGCAGCAGTAGTATTAACAGTAGTAGTTGATACAGAGTCATATCACATGGGCAGGAGGTGCCATCATGAACAGCAGTAGGAATAGGAGTATATAGAGTGTCAAATAACTGCTGACATAGGTGTCTTGACTGGGCAGCAGCAGCAGAAGCAGCAGTAGTATTAACAGTAGTAGTTGATACAGAGTCATATCACATGGGCAGGAGGTGCCATCATGAACAGCAGTAGGAATAGGAGTATATAGAGTGTCAAATAACTGCTGACATAGGTGTCTTGACTGGGCAGCAGCAGCAGAAGCAGCAGTAGTATTAACAGTAGTAGTTGATACAGAGTCATATCACATGGGCAGGAGGTGCCATCATGAACAGCAGTAGGAATAGGAGTATATAGAGTGTCAAATAACTGCTGACATAGGTGTATTGACTGGGCAGCAGCAGCAGAAGCAGCAGTAGTATTAACAGTAGTAGTTGATACAGAGTCATATCACATGGGCAGGAGGTGCCATGATGAACAGCAGTAGGAATAGGAGTATATAGAGTGTCAAATAACTGCTGACATAGGTGTCTTGACTGGGCAGCAGCAGCAGCAGAAGCAGCAGTAGTAGTATTAACAGTAGTAGTTGATACAGAGTCATATCACATGGGCAGGAGTTGCCATGATGTACAGCAGTCTTAATAAGAGTATATAGGGTGTGAAATAACTGCTGACATAATTGTCTTGACTGATCCAAAGGAGTCATGGGAGAAAATCATGTGGTCAGATGAGACTATAATATAATTTTTTGATCATAATTTCACTAACCGTGTTCGGAGGAAGAATAATGATGAGTACCATGCCAAGAACGCCATCCCTAATGTGAAGCATGGGGGTGGTAGCATCATGCTTTGGTGGTGTTTTTCTGCACATGGGACAGGGTGACTGCACTGTATTAAGGAGAGGATGACCGGGGCCATGTATTGCAAGATTTTGGGCAACAACCTCCTTCCCTGAGTTAGAGCTTTGAAGATGGGTCGAGGCTGGGTCTTCCAACATGAGAATGACCCAAAGCACACAGCCAGGATAACCAAGGATTGGCTCTGTAAGGAGCATATCAAGGTTCTGGCGTGGCCTAGCCAGTCTCCAGACCTAAACCCAATAGAGAATCTTTGGAGGGAGCTCAAACTCCGTGTTTCTCAGCGATAGCCCAGAAACATGACTGATGTAGAGAAGATCTGTGTGGAGGAGTGGGCCAAAATCCCTCCTCCAGTGTGTGCAAAGCTGGTGTAAAACTACAAGAAATTTTTGACCGCTGTAATTGCAAAGAAAGCCTACTGTACCAAATATTAACATTGATTTTCTCTGATGTTGAAATAGTTATATTCAGCACTGTAAATACATCAGGTCCGGGGCTTCATCAGGGAATGCATGGCAAGGGACCCTTCAGCGCCCTGAACCGACGACGGGTGCCAGAAAGTCACCGCCGATCCAGGACTCATTCATCTTTATGAATGTGAGTCTGTCCACGGACTCTGTGGACAGACGGGTCCTCTTGTCCGTGACCACCCCACCTGCCGCGCTGAATGTCCGCTCAGATAGTACGCTGGAGGGGGGGCAAGACAATAACTCCAGCGCATACTGAGCGAGCTCGCGGCAGGTGTCCAATCTGGCAACCCAGTACTCCATGGGGTCGTCGGTGCTCATACTGTCAGAAGCACCGACGGACGCCATGTAGTCTGCCACCATGTGGGCCAGCCGCTGGTGGTGACTGCTGCTGCTGCTGCTGGTGGTGGTACTGGGTCGCTCGGTTTGGAAGAACATCCTCATCTCTTCCATTAGGTCCCCTGCTCGGCTGCAGCTGGGTGCAGCCACCTGCTGGGTGAGATGAGGGGGGACAACTGGAGGCCGGGGAGTTGCCTGCTCCAACCGTCTGACAATGGCTGCCTGCAGTTCCTCCATCCGGTGCTGCCTCCGGCTGGCTGGGATGAACTGCTCCAGTTTCCCCTTGCACCTGGGATCCAAAAGGGTGGCCATCCAGAAATCATCCCTCGTCTTGATGGTCTTAACCCGGGGGTCCCTCCTGAGGCATCTGAGCATGTGGGCAGCCATGGGGAAGAGCACAGCCCGCTGTGACTCCTCAATGCTGGCCAGGTGAATGAGGTGCGACTCTTCTTCCCTGAGGCGCTGCTGGTCAAACTCAGACATGCCCAACCCCCGGACTATCGGTGCCCCCAACACCGGCTCTCCCTCCTGACCAGGCCCTGACTCCGGGACGACACCAGCAACCACCTCCTCCTCCTCTTCATCATCATCCTCCTCCTCCTCCTCCTCCTCCTGGTCCTGGCCCTGGTCTCGGTGGAGCATTGCTGACTCCTCCTGCTCCACCAAGGCACTCTCCCCAGCCTCGAGCAGGCGATCTAGTGTCCTCTCCAGCATGAACAGTATTGGCAGCACGCTATTGAGGCCAATTTGCTCACTGCTGACCATCTTGGTCGCCTGCTCGAAGGAGGACAACACTTGGCAGACCTGGTTTATCTGCCCCCACTGCGCACAGGCGATGAAAGGGAGTTGTGGTGAAGCCCTCTGAGTGCCTAGTTCCATCAGGTACTCCCTCACCGCCCTTTGCTGCTCCCACAACCTCTTCAGCATGTGGAGGGTGGAGTTCCACCGCGTCACACTGTCCACAATCAGCCTGTGAAGGGGCAGATTGTACTTCCGCTGCAATTTGGACAGGGACGCGGTAGCGGTTGGGGAGCGCCTGAAGTGGCTGGCAATCCTACGCGCCTTTGCCACAATGTCACTCAACCCTGGATAAGTGCGCAGGAACTTCTGCACCACCAGGTTGAGGACATGTGCCAGACAGGGCACGTGCGTCAGACTGCCAGCATGGAGGGCGGCGAGTAGGTTGCTGCCGTTATCGCAGACAACCATACCTGGCTGGAGCCTTCGGGGTGTCAGCCACTTCTGGACCTGAGCTTGAAGTGCTTTCAGCACTTCTTCTGCAGTGTGTCTCCGGTCCCCTAAACTAACAAGCTGGAGCACGGCCTGACAGCGCACGTGCCCCACACTTGAGTAGCTACGGGGGCGCTTGCTGGGAGGCTCAGCAGCTGCGGAGACAGTGGCTTGAGGGAGACCAGCAGTTCTCCCCTGGACACCCCGGGGCGGCACCACAAGATCGGTTGCCGACGATCCCTCACCGACGCCTCGGAGGGAAACCCAATGGGCCGTGAAGCTGATGTAGCGTCCCTGCCCATGCCTGCTGGTCCAGCCATCCATTGTCAGATGAACCCTGTCGCTGACAGCGTGATCCAGCGACAGGGTTACATTCTGAACAATGTGCTGGTGTAGGGCAGGGACACCAGTCCTGGCAAAGAAATGGCGGCTGGGGACACGCCATTGGGGTTGGGCCTGCTCCAACATCTGCCTGAAGGGGTTGCTGTCAACTATGTTGAAGGGCAGCAGATGTTGGGCAATAACCCTTGCCAGGAGCCCATTGAGGGAACGCACACGTCGGTCTCCAGGGGGGAAGGGAGTGGTGCGGTCAAAGGCGTCTGAAATCGACGCCTGGCGCCGGACGGCAGTGCGGGACACAGACGTGGAGGGTGCTGTGGAAGTAGAGGTCTGGCTGCCGGTACCAGTACCTCTACTAGAGGGAGCGGGGGGGCATGACCTGCTGGAAACAGATGAAGATGTGGCAGGGGCTGCTGTACCCTGCTCACTTGTGGTGGTGGCGCTGCTACCACCACCACGCTTCATCTCCTCATACAACGCCCAGTGGTTTATCCTGAGGTGCTGGTTCAGGGCTGTGGTACCCACCCGAGCCAAACACTTCCCTCTCTTCACCCTCACTTTACAAATCCGGCAGATGGCCACGGTAGGGTTGTCTGCCACCAGGGTAAAGAAATTCCAGACAGGTGACTTCAGCACCGCCCTCCTGTCAGATGGGGTGACGCTTACTTGCACCTGCTGGGATTCGGTGCGCACAGGTGGAGCTGCCTGCTGCTGCTGCTGCTGCTGCTGCTCCACCTCCTGACACCTCCTGCTGCCATCACCAGTGGAGACCCTGACGATGGTCTCCCTGGTGGTGACCTGGCGCACCGTTTCACCAGGGTGCCTACCTTCCCCGTCGTCACTGACGTAGTGAGCCGACGCGTCAGATGGCAACCATGATGGGTCACCCTCTTCGCCCCCAGAGATGTCAGACCAAGGGCTGAGATGTGTTGGTCTGAGGGAACCACGTGACATGGAGCCTCTAGCCTGGCTCCGCTGTCCCCTCACCCACGCCTGGGTCTGACTAGGTGCTGCTGTTTCCTGCACCAAAACAGCAGCACCAGTTTGAAGGGATGTCTCTGGGATACTGCCAGCAGGTATCCCATCCTCCTCATCCATCCCTTCAAAAAGGTCCTGACCATCAGGACAGAGCTGGAGGTCTGCCTGATGCATGGCCTCCCCCAAGAGATCCCTATCACTGTCGCTGTCGAACAGTAAGATGCTGGACTCTTGGGGGCTGGGGGGGGGTAGTACAGGCAACGGTGTAATGGTGGTACTACTGTGAGTCGGGACCGACGACTCAGTGGCACTGCTGTGCCCCATGTAGTCCACCACTACTTGAGCCTGAGATGGCAATATCGGGCGGCTGCCCGATGGGAAGAACTCCCGGATCAGGCGTACTCCCCTTGCACCCGATCCTCTACCACTAGTAGGGCACGAGAGGTACCCCGTGCTGGCAGCGATCCAGCACTGGGAGTAACTCCCCTACCCCTACTGCCACGGCCACGGATGCCGCTCATAATTGCTGATATGTGTGTGGGGGGGTTAAACTTTATTGGGGGGGAAAATGTGAACAAAATGTGTTTTTGTGTTTTTTTTACAAGACAGGCACGCAGACAAAGACGTACACAGACAGCTACTAAACTATAAGAAAAGTAGTACACCAGACAAGGACTACAAAATTAAAGAAAAAAAAAAAAAGCACTAAACAAACACTAACTTTTTTTTTTTTTTTTTTTTTAAACACAAAACACAGACACTAAACACACACTAAGCTAAGCTAGATGAAATAAATGTACACTAACAGTGTGTACACTTACTACACAAAATTTAACTAAACTGAACACAAAACTTAGCTTTTATAAAAGCTCTTTAGGGAAAACTAAACAAAATTTGAACTGAGATGCCTATCAAATATCACTGAACAGTGAACCTGCAAGATCTGACAGTAACACAAGATGAACAAAACTTAGCTTTTAGAAAAGCTCTTTTATAAAGCTCAGATCAATATGTGTTCTGAAATCTCTTGCAAATATAACTGAACAGGGAGGATTGCAGGATCAAACAGTAACACAAATGAAAAAAACAGCACAAAACAGCACAAAACGTAGCTTTGAAAAAAGCTCTTGGGTCTATTGCTTTGAAAAAAGCAGTTGATATACTGGAAAAGATCCACTGGAATCACTAAATAGCAATGCTGGTGATGATCTAAATCAATCAAGAACAAAGACACAGGAAACCAGGAAACCAGGAACACAGAAACAGCCTCCACACTCTATAGCAAGCTTCTGAATCTGCAATGAAATGGTGCTGGGAGTGAGCTTATATAATGTCCATGCAGGCAGGTTCCTATTGGTTGCTAACCTGTGACGAGTGTGGAAGGAGAACTCTGATTGGCTCTGATGCAAAAGGGCGGAGCAAATAATCGCGCAATATTCCTATTGCCGAATATTCGCATTGCGAATATTCGGCAATATAAAATGATCGCTTCAGCTACTCGGCCCAATGGCTCTAATCATACCAGCAATGCTTTCAGACGTCTATGGAGATCACTAGGATGTGATCTGTTTTAAAAATGAAACTGTAAAAATCGCTCTGATGCGGAAGATCGGGGCGAGGAAAATAATCGCGCGATATTGCGTTTGCCGAATAATCGCATTGCGATCTTTCTGGAAAATTCAATGAACGCTTCAGCTACTCGGCCCAGGGTCTCTAATGATACCAGCAATGCTTTTAGACGTCGATGGAGATATCTAGGATGTGATCTGATTCAAAAAAAAAAATTGTAAAAAATCGAATATTCGGAATTGCGAATATTCACCGCGAATTTCGAAACATAGCGCGATTTCTCGAATATGCTATATTCGAGTCGAATATTCGCAATGCGAATATTCGTGAGCAACACTAGTATTCATATGCCATACACACGATCTCCACCTTGTCCAGTCATTGAGGGCATGCAAACAGTTCTCTGAATGTTGCCCATGCTACGTGAGCCACCCCCTGTGTTCACTATGCAGCAGGGCAGCCTTTTGGCATGTGGCTCAGAAGTTAGATCACTGCAGTAGCAGTATGGCACATGTATACTGTAGTTATAGTGGTCTAAGCTGGGCCACTGCAAATATGCTAAAAAAAGTCCTACCTTTTTTCTGTTGATGCTATTTTTTCCACACCTGTTAAAGTCCACATTCCAATCCAGAATATCTACAATAGAAAGTGGGTGGCGTTATACAAATCTGGGAGTCGGGCAGTGGTGGCTGGTGCTCCAGCAAAACCACCCCAGGGCCGATCCTAGGCAGGGTGCACAGGGTGCATTGCACCCAGGTGCCTGCTGAGGTGGGGGCGCCGAACATCTAACAGACTCTCTAACAGAAACCCTCTCTGTGTCCATCACAGAGCCCCCCCTCCAGCGCCCAATAAAGTACTCCTGCTTCTCTTCCTGTATTTTGTTTATTGTTAAGAGATCATGTAAGGATCCCAGGGTAATGAAGACTTTGTGGGGGGAGCATCTCTGTGGTTGAGTCATTGCCATAGAAACATTTGTAAATTGACGATGCCCATGTGGGGGCGCCAGAAATATTTCTGCACCCAGGCGCCTGTGACCCTAGGAGAAGACATAAACATGTCCACTGCCCCTGTCTATAGCTGGCCATAACAGTAAGTAGCATTGGAAGGCTAAAGCAGATAACAACAAAAACCTGGGGACCCTAGGATCCGCCCTGAACCACCTGCCACCCCCCGTTTAGTAGGTCGGTCGGTTGGTCGCACGTCCACCCCCCCTCCAGTCGAATGATCGTCAGCCCACCAGCCCCACACTTACCCCCATCTAGGTCACAGGCAGCGCTTTCTTCTCCTCAGCTTCACCCTGCGTCTCCTTCTCCTCTGCTTCGGCCAATGTGATTGCTTCTCCATAGTTACGCAGCGCAATTACTTACTTGCGCCGGCGTAATGAATGCTCCTGATTCAGGAACCTCGTTACGCCGACTGCAGCCTAAGATATGCGTGGCATAAGGCTCTTATGCCCACATATCTTAGGCTGCATTCTTGCGATGGCCACTAGGTGGCGTTCCCGTCGTGCTCAGCGTATAGTATGCAAATTGCATACTAATGGCGATTCACAACGTTACGCGAGTCGTTTGCGTACGGCGGTTTTCGCGTAAGGCTGCCCCTGCTATTAGCAGGGGCAGCCAATGTTACGTATACCCGTCGTTCCCGCGTCGCGAAATTTGAACTTTACGTAGTTTGCGTAAGTGAATCGTGAATGGCGCTGGACGCCATTCACGTTCACTTTGAAGCAAATGACGTCCTTGCGACGTCATTTGCCGCAATGCACGTCGGGAAAGTTTCCTGACGGAGCATGCGCTCTACGATCGGCGCGGGAACGCGCCTAATTTAAATGATTCCCGCCCCCTACGGGATCATTTAAATTGCGCGCGCTTACGCCGGGCATTTTGCCGGAGCGCCCACGCAATTTACGGAGCTACTGCTCCGTTAATCGCGGGTAGCGCAGAAAATTTGCGGGGGCGCAGGGCAAAAACGCCTCCGTAAAAAATGTGCATATCTTACTGAATCTACCCCATTGGAATCAATGCGTCTGCATGTAGATTAGGAGCCGGATGCATGGATTAGGGGGGGTGGCACCCCTGTGCCCCTTATGGACAGGCCGCCACTCGAGTCAGGAATAAAAATGTAAAGTACCTCCAGCTGCTATTATTATTCTGGCAGCTATAAAAGAGTCAACTCTTTTTAAAGCTTGGTACACAAGCTTGGGCTGTAAATCAGATGGTTCAGCAGGAACCAGCCAACTTTTGGTTTGTGTGTACAGCTGTCTGTTCAACAAAAGCCGATCTGATGACCGGCTTCTGTCAATCGGGCTTGCTGGAAACCAGCATTTGATCAACGCTTTGAGTCATTCTGTTGTGTAATTCTAGCAGGAGGGGGATCCCTGTGTCAGAATACAATGTCTCAGCGGGGGAGAGATCACTGCATCAGCATTGCTTGTGTTAATGCGGGGATCTGTCAGTTGTTTTCCTTGGTTGAACAAAAAAAAAGCTGTGTATGTATCCGGCTTAACTCTAAATAGTTTTGGCTTTAAATATATTAAATACTTTTCAAACCCATGAGTATGAAAGGAGCCTAATTAAAGGAGATCTTCAGGATACAGTAACAAATGCCTTAGCAATGGCTCATGTACATATTTACAACTTTATCCTCAGTTCTCTTTTAAGTTTACTCAGTAGGCTTTTTATGGCCAGATACCAGCATTTTCTGTACAAGGCAAGTCTTTACAAAGTAGTATGAGTTTACAGCTTCTTTTGTTTTCATACGATAGTTAAATGCATGTGCTTGGTTAAAAATCTTTCATCTCAGAATTGCTTAAGGCAGTAATTCATAACCAGTGTATTTAAATTGAATCAGACACTGAGATCAGCATTTAATGTATATTTGTCCTGTGTTCTGGAAAATGCAACCTGTCTTCAGCACTGAAAGTGATACTAATGTGAACATTTTAGGACACCTAAAGTGAGGCCCAAAGACAACTAAAGCCATCTTATAAAAGAAGAACATGTATACTTACTTTTATTGTCACTTGAGCCTCAAAACTCCATCACATTACAGATCTCCAGCTGTTGCCGTGGAAAGCAATGCAGAATTTTAAGACACAGGCCACAGAAAAGTGAGTGTATGTTCTCTTTCTGATCTTTTTTTCCAATGTGGCTTTTGTTCTATTTGGATCCCATAATGCAGAGCTCAAAATTTCAAGTCCTGGGCTACTAGCCAGGCCTCAAGGGTTACTCACCACCAGTTGCCCCACCCAACCCCTACCATGCCCCACCCCTAATCCTGCCCCTAAACACACCTTCATAAATGATCTCATGAAAAGACACTGAAATGTTTCATGCAGAAATAAGTTAATAAATACTAACAACAACTTTATCAGTGCCCATCAGTTCAGCTTATCAGTGCCCATCAGTGCCCATCAGTGCAGCCTCACCAGTGCCCATCAGTGCAGCCTTACCAGTGCCCATCAATTCAGCGTGACCTGTGCCCATCAATGCAGCCTGACCTGTGCCCATCAATGCAGCCTGACCTGTGCCCATCAGTACTGCCTGACCTGTGCCCATAAATGCAGCATAAACAGTGCCCATCAATGCAGCATGACCTGTGTCCATCAATGCAGCATGACCTGTGCCCATCAATGCAGTGTAACCAGTGCCCATCAATGCAGCCTAACCAGTGCCCATTAATGCAGCCTGACCTGTGCCCATCCATGCAGCCTCCCCTGTCCCCAGCAATCTAGCCTGACCTGTGCCCATCAGTGCAGTGTAACCAGTGCCCATCAATGCAGCCTGACCTGTGCCATCAGTGCAGCGTAACCAGTGCCCATCAATGCAGCGTGACCTGTGCCCATCAATGCAGCCTGACCTGTGCCCACCAGTGCAGCATAACCAGTGCCCTTCAATACAGCATGAGCTGTGCCTGTAAATGCAGTCTGACCTATGCCCATTAGTGCAGGGTAACCAGTGCCCATCAATGCAGCCTCCCCAGCCTCCCCTGTCCCCATCAATACAGCCTGACCTGTGTCCATCAGTGCAGCGTAACCTGTGCCCATCAATACAGCCTCACCAGTGCCCATCAATACAGCCTGACCTGTGCTGAGGAAGAGGCGAGCCGGGCAGGTCATCAGAGAGCAGGGATTGCCTGCTGTAACAGCTTTCTTTTGAATTGCCCGGTGTTCCTGGAGCTCACATCACACAGTGCCGC
This sequence comes from Rana temporaria, assembly GCF_905171775.1. Classification (NCBI taxonomy): domain Eukaryota; kingdom Metazoa; phylum Chordata; class Amphibia; order Anura; family Ranidae; genus Rana; species Rana temporaria. Next base: position 72,903,938 of record NC_053493.1, read on the forward strand.
CTCCTGGCCCCGTGCCTTTGATGAAGTCACGTGTCCCGGCATTGGACCTGTGTTCTGTCTAAGTCCGCACCACCTGACCATTCATTACAAAGCAAGAATGGCACTATGTAAACAAGGCAGATTACCATTCTGTCCGTTGGTAAGGCATTGATCCTGTGTCACTGCAAACGCAATGGAGCAATGGATGTCTTCCAATAGTTCAAACACCTCCCCCACAGTGAGAAAGCACAGGCTAGGCACACCGTTAACCCATTGATTGCTGCTGATGTTAACCCCTTCCCAGCCAGTGTCATTGGTGCAGTGACAGTGCAAAATGTTAGCACTGATCACTGTATTCGTGTCACTGGTCCCCAAAAAGTCACTGGTCCCCCAAAGGATCCCCCCCCTGGTGCCAAATGCCCTAGGTACTCCCCTGAAGGTCTCAGGTGTGAATGGGGAGCAGGTGTGTTAAAGTTGGTGTTATTGCTCTCACTCTCTCTTACTGGTTACTGGAAGTTTAACATGACACCTCATGGCAAAGAACTCTCTGAGGATCTGAAAAAAATAATTGTTGCTCTACATAAAGATGGCATAGGCTATAAGAAGATTGCCAAGACCCTGCAACTGAGCTGCAGCACAGTGTCCAAGACCATACAGCAGTTTAACAGGACAGGTTCCACTCAGAACAGGCCTCACCATGGTCGATCTAAGAAGTTAAGTGCACATACCCAGCATCATATTCAGAAGTTGTCTTTGGGAAATAGAAGTATGAGTGCTGCCAGCATTGCTGCAGAGGTTGAAGGGGTGCAGAATCAGCCTGTCAGTGCTCAGACCATACACTGCACACTGCATCAAATTGGTCTGCGTGGCTGTCGTCCCAGAAGGAAGCATCTTCTAAAGATGATGCACAGGAAAGCCCACAGTTTGCTAAAGACAAGCAGACTAAAGACATGTATTACTGGAACCATGCCCTATGGTCTGATGAGACCAAGATAAACTTATTGGATTCAGATGGTGTCAAGCGTGTGTAGCGGCAACCAGATGAGGAGTACAAAGACAAGTGTGACTTGCCTACAGTCCAGCATGGCGGTGGGAGGGTCATGGTCTGGGGCTGCATGAGTGCTGCTGGCACTGGGGAGCTACAGTTCATTGAGGGAACCATGAGTGCCAACATGTACTGTGACATACTGAAGCAGAGCATGAGAACCCTCCCTTCGGATACTGGGTTTCAGGGCAGTATTCCAACATAACGACCCCAAACACACCTCCAAGACGACCACTGCCATGCTAAAGAAGCTGAGGGTAAAGGTGATGGACTGGCCAAGCATGTCTCCAGACCTAAACCCTATTGAGCATCTGTGGGGCATCCTCAAATGGAAAGTGGAGGAGCGCAAGGTCTCTAACATCCACCAGCTCTGCGATGTCATCATGGAGGAGTGGAAGAGGACTCCAGTGGCAACCTGTGAAGCTCTGGTAAACTCCATGCCCAAGAGGGTTAAGACAGTTCTGAAAAATAATGGTGGCCACACAAAATATTGACACTTGAACCCAATTTGGACATTTTCACTTAGGGGTGTAATCAGTTATGTTGCCAGCAGTTTAGACATTAATGGTTGTGTCTTGCGTTATTTTTAGAGGACAGAAAATTTACACTGTTATACAAGCTGTATACTCACAACTTTACATTGTAGCGAAGTGTCATTTCTTCAGTGTTGTTTAAAGAAAATATATAATAAAACATTTACAAAAATGTGAGGGGAGTACTCACTTTTGTGAGATACTGTAGTTCTTTGTGATGAATATTCGGCTCACATAAATATGATGTATTTGTCTGAGAAGTACATTTTAGGTAGCCTAAAGCCTAGTATCAGTTTTTGGACAGCTCAGGCCTCGTACACACGACCAAGTTTCTCTGCAAAAACCAGCAAGAAACTTGCTGGTATTTTTTTTTTGCCGAGGAAACCGGTCGTGTGTACACTTTGCGACGAGGAAACTGTCGAGGATCTCGTCGAGCCAAAAATAGAGCATGTCTTCTTTTTCCTTGACGGGAATGGAGAAATTTGGCTCACCGAGATCCTCGACAGACTAACAAGGAACTCGACGAGCAAAACGATGTGTTTCGCCTGTCGAGTTTCTCGGTCGTGTGTACGAGGCTTCAGACATCTGACAGCTCAGATCGGAGCCGCTGTACTAACAGTCTGATGTTAGTAAAACAACCTCTCCTGCTGGGCTATTGTTTTCTGACAGAGAAACAGCCCCACACCAGAACACTCTGGTCATCGCTCTCAGCTATTGGCCGGTCAAGTGCAGAATGCTTGTTCAACAGACCGGCTGCCATACACACGGCCAAATGTAGGCCGGCTTTTATTAAAACGGCTGATGTCGCCCAGCATTCTGCCTGTGTGTACTAGGCTATAGGCACACCAACCGGAACTGATATCTATAAGCAATGGGGTTGATTTACTAAAGCCAAATCGTCCCAAGAGCTTAGTGCATAAGGTGAAAAAGAACAGCTTCAATGCTTGAACATGACTGGATGATGGAAGTCAGCAGAGCTTCACCTCATTCACTAAGTTCTGGTCAAAAAAATCCTACAACTTCTCTTGCAAATTAAATTGTCTTTTTGCCTTTAGTAAATCAACCTCACTCTGTCTAAACCTGCCCTACTTACTCATTTTACTGGTGCTACCATTAAGTCCAAGAGATCAACTTACGGGAATTAGTTTATCACAATGTCTAACAAGAGAACTGTCAGTATCTCTACTATCAACCAGATACTATTGATTTTTATTTGCCTTTTATAAAAATGTACCAAAACATGACAAATGAAACTTACTTATCATAGGGAACACTGACAATGTTTCTTTCATACACTTAAAATAAAAATAATAACCTATTACTTATCCAACTGTTCATATTAACATAGATACCGTATTTATCTGCGTATATCGCGCACTTTTCTGCCCTGAAAATCAGGGCAAAATCGTTGGTGCGCCATATACGCCGATACCCGCTTCCCCCGCCGTGTTTGAATGCCTGCCCCGCAATATACCGAGCGCAGTACACTCGGGTACATTCGGCCAGGCTCGGCTTCACTCGTAGTCACGCTCTGTGACGTTTATGCGTGAGAAGGCGAGCCTGGCCGAATATACCAGAGTGTACTGCGCTCGGTATACGTCGGCGGAGGCTTCAAACTGAGTGCGGGAAGCGGGGATTCGACATGAAGACAGCGCGGGAGAAGCCGGGAGGACACCACCGAGGCCGCAGATGGATGCCGGACCGGACAAGGCCGCCGATGAATGCCGGGCAAGACACCAAAACTGTAAGTAGTAAAATGTAATAACATTTTTTTTACAGGAAAAACTGGTCAAAATTAGGGGTGCGCGCTATACGCCGGAGCGCGCAATACCCCGATAAATACGGTAGATTGAGGTTATTCTACAAGCATAAAAACTTAATTCTGCATTCTGCAAGCATGAGATTCTTACCTTTAGCTCTGGTAGCCAGCCAGCCTAGTCTTCACTCTCCAGAACACAGTGATGGCCACATTGTGTACTCATCAGTCATTGGAAGCAGTGGCAGTGATTAAACGAGAAACAAAGGCATTGTGCTCAATAGCAAGGGCTTATATTCAGAGGGAAGCTACAAATTATCACAATTTGCAATGAAATACTATAAAATGATTAATAAAAATGCAGTTATGGCTTTTGAACATCTCACACATGCCCTCTGAGCCTGACATTAGGGAAAGCTGGCTTAGAAAAAGTGTATCTAAATCCTAATATAAATCTTATTTGACAGGTAATTGGATGGTTGCCGAATTGACTTGTTTTAACTCCCTGCCAATGTACACAGGTGTGCTGGATGTCTGCTCTTAACTTAAAGTATCAAACTTTGGCAAGACAAGAGAAGTTGCATAACACTATCTCAGTCCTTCGGGTTTCATCAATTTATGAATATGTTTGGTGATCTCAAATTATTCTGTAGGTGTATTATGTGGGTAGAGACATACTTACCTGTAAACTACAGTAGTATACTTTTTGGTCAGTCATATGTCTACAATATGGTCATTGTTATATCCAGGTACCAAGGGTACTTATCTTACTATGAAAGAAGGAGATTGCGCTAGAAATAGTCTAAAATAAGTACTGAACAAAGAAATATCATCAAACAGATATATATATATATATATATATATCATTGGAAATAGATCATAAACAGTCCCATATGGTGCTTGTGCTCAATAGATGAATCCTATGGAGTAGTGCTCAGACTGAGTGCCCCACATAGATGTACACTCACCCCTGGGTGTTGACCACCTATCGCTAGTATGGTCAAAATTGATGTCCTTTTTTCCCCACAAATAGAGATTTCTTTTGGTGATATTTAATCACCTCTGCAGTTTAAATTTTTTGCACCATAAACAAAAAAAGAGCGAAAAACCCCCACAATGGAGTAGATTCATAAAGAAGTTACGCTGGCGTATCTATTGATACGCCGCGTAAATTCTAGGATGCTCCGGCGTATCTTCTTTCTGTATTCAGAAAACAAGATACGCCGGAATTTGGCTAAGATCCGACTGGCGTAAGTCTCTTACTCCGTCGTATCTTAGTTGCATATTTACGCTGGCCGCTAGGTGGCGCTTCCGTCGATTTACGCGAGGAATATGCAAATTAGGTAGATACGCCGATTCAGAAACGTACGTCCGCCCGGCGCATCTGTGTGTGATGCCAAGTGGTTAAGAGTCTCAACAGCAACTGTTAGCATCAAATCGAAATGCTGTCCTTTTCAAAATGGTCAAGAGATCCCAGAGGGGTCAGGACTTTCTATCTACTAGTTATTTCCAGAAAGGTTACACACCATGCACGGTTTACTTTCATATGTAATTCGTTGTGTACATAAAACCAAATAAAAGTATCATAGGATGACCGTTTCCCATTGTGGAATGAGTGTGCTTATAAATACCTGTAGACTGTTGGTTTTAAAATGTTTGGCAATCTGATTGGATCCTCAGACAAACTGTTTATAATTAAAGGGTCACTAAAGGAATTTTTTTTTTGCTGAAATGACTGTTTACAGGGTATAGAGACATAAAAGTTAACTGATTCCTTTTAAAAATGATTAAAAATAGATAAAAACCAATCATATAATGTGCCTACAGTTTAGTTTAGTTTTTGCTGTTGTTTCCTGGTTCTCTGATGTACAGAGCCAGAGAGCCAATAGATGGCAGTGATGGTTTTGCAAAACGAAACTGGATTGGTGCAGAGGGGTTTTAATCACACCTCCTTGATTAGTCACCACAGTGAGAAATCTCCCAGTACTGTGGTGATCAGGAAACAGACAACCAGGAAGTGTCCAGAACAGAGAGGAATTACAGCAACATCAAAGCAAAAACGAACAATGAGGACATGAAACCAGGACTGCTGTAAGGTAAAGGAAGCTATTTAGCAAAAAAAAAAAAAAAAAATTCCTTTAGTGACCCTTTAAGGATGGTCCTAATGACAAATTATGTAGAAATTCAACAGTAGTTAGATTAGTTATCTATTTCACTGACAGTCAATAGTTTTAGAAGAACTGAAAACTTAAGGAAACTTAAATACTGATAAATATTGTGGATGCCTGTAAAACCAATGGGGAAATCCTACTTATGGTGGGTTTCTCTTTCGCTAAGAATATATCTCTTTAAACAGGGGTCTCCAAACGTTCTAAACAAAGGGCCAGTTTACTGTCCATCAGACTCTCTGGGGGCTGGAATGTGGCCAGTCTGAGTAGAAAATGCTTTGGCGTCAATGGGCGTATACAATGCCACATCATTGATATTAATGGGGGAATAGTGCCAATTGTTGGTATCAAGGGAAGGAATAGTGCCTTATCATTGGAATAGTGCTCCATTGTTGGTGTCTGTCTGAGGAATACTCCCATGTATTAGGAGGTGGAATAGGGCCAATTGTTGATAAAAGGGGAGGGAATAGTACCCCTTTATTGGTGTCAGTGGAGAAAATATCCCCCCATTTTTGGTGTCCAAGGGCCGGATAAAGGCAAGGAAAGGCTGCAGTTTGGAGACAACTGTCTTAGGCCTCGTACACACGGCCAAACACATCGAGTTCCTCGGCCAGTTCAGCCCTGAAGCCGCCGAGGAGCTCGGCGGGACGAGAGCTCCCATAGAACAACGAGGAAATAGAGAACATGTTCTCTATTTCCTCGCCGAGGTCCTCGTCGGCTTCCTCGGCCGAAAGTGTACACACGGCCGGGTTTCTCGGCAGAATTCAGCCAGAAACTCGGTCGGAAGCTGAATTCTGCCGAGGAAACTGGTCGTGTGTACGAGGCCTTAGAAGATAAGCTGGAGAGAATCCTGAGATCAACTATACGTTGACTGGCAGCTCTGATCACATTGAACTATAGGATCACATTGTTGGGTTTAGTATTGAGTTGAGATTGACATACGCTGACAGATTTTCATATGTTCACAAAAATTTGGACAGTACATTCGATAATGACATCAGAGACTTGTCGAATGTCATTCAAAAGCACTTCACAATTTTGCTTGCTTATAATATTTGAATTCCTAGTGATGAATTCATAAATAAATAAATAGAATAACCAATGATCATGTACAACACCACTTGTGACAATTTCTTCTTTTACATTGGGATATCTGATGTGTCGTCTCTGGCATTTGCTGTAAACCATCACCTGGTGATGCCCCCTATCATAAGTGGTGGTGGATTTTCTGTCTAGCAATCACCGTTGGATTTTGTCTATTCACCTAGTCACTGGATTCTTCATATATAAACTTTGTTTTATGAACAGTTTTTCATTCACTTTTATTTTCTGTCTCCGCCCAGTTTCTTGTCACTAGTATCCATTCATTGGATGTTTATGGACTACTACTAATGTAGTCCATCAGTAGTAGTCCATAAACATCCAATGAATGGATACTAGTGACAAGAAACTGGGCGGAGCCAGAAAATAAAAGTGAATGAAAAACTGTTCATAAAATAAAGTTTATATATGAAGAATCCAGTGACTAGGTGAATAGACAAAATCCAACGGTGATTGCTAGACAGAAAATCCACCACCACTTATGATAGGGGGCTTACCGGATGGATTGGACCCAGAAGGGCATATACCCACTGGGCCAATCAAGCTTGTAAATACGATACACTGTAGAGGATATATCACAGATGTCACAAAGCCAGGAATCATTGATAAGACCTCAGGCAGGGAAATCCAGGGGTTCACACCAGGTGATGGTTTACAGCAAATCCCAGAGACGACACATCAGATATCCCAATGTAAAAGAAGAAATTGGAGCGCACGTAGCATAATTCCGTATAAAAACAAGGAATTTATTAAAAGAGAGGAACTCACATATTGCAGTGGTAAAACAAGCTCATAAAATCAGGGTAGCAATAACGACAGCAGTCCTTCCCGACATGTTTCGTAACAATAGTACTTTATCTTTTTCCACAATATTTTTTCTAGCAAATTGATCTTTCTTGCTGTGTTAGCTGCTCCACTCACACATTATTAGATAGCGCAGTATTTTTTATTTTGTATATAATATTTGATTTTGCAATTAACACAGTTACTTTTAGGATTTCAAAAATGATCCTCAATCTGACCCAATTAACTAATAGAAAATTGAATGGATATTCTGAAAACTTAAAATTTTCAAACCATATTCTACTGGTGTATGGCCAGATTTAAGAGTAGTTAGCCAAGACTTCCATGGGCTCTATCCATCCTCCACAGAAGTGGGCGTTGGGAGATCTCCCAGAAATTAAGAGGTATATTAGTGAATGTGGCGTCTACCAAACATTCACAGCAGAAGATGTATCTTCCTGGGGCATGTATTTTAAATTACAGTGATTGATTCACCTGCAGTAAATGTTTAGTAAATATCACATTCCTTGCTTAGAAATATGATTCTATTCTCCTAAATGTGCTTTGTTAAAAGGTAAAAGCATTAGGTGTTCCTTAAAATGTCAAAGTAGTAACCACTGTTCTTGGGAGGGTAACTGAGATGATTAATATCCATTAGATTATTGGTTTCTTTTCATTTACCAAAACTGCCTGATGTTGCTTGAGTATGGATGAAGCCAAGTTTGTACAGTACCATTATGGTTGAATTTTTCTTCCTTGCTCACACATTCTCATATAAAGTAAAAACAAGTACTTTTTCAATTGTTATTGTATTGATATATTCTTGTATTTTTATAAAAAAAAAATAATAATCTGTTTATTACCCAATTCATACATTTCCGTGGTTTTGTAAACATAAATATTTTGCCTTATGTGACAGTTTAAATTAGGCTCAATACTGCAAATCAAATATTCCGTCATTTTTTTTTTTAGGATGTAGTCTATTCTGTATAAAAAATTGTTCATTTCAATCTAGAATGCAAGACACAATAAACGGTGAATGACAGCTCCCATGCTTCCTTAAGTACTTTAATTTATGAGTAAAATTTCTATTTCCGTTACAGATTAATCAAATCAGCCAGGAAAAGAAAATGATAAAATCTACCTATAATTAGAACAACCACACTCTCATAGCTTATTCCTAATTAAAGTAATTAGAAGCAAAGAGAACATGTGGTAATGAGGACTTCAAATTATATAAAAATCTTCACCTAGCTGATTTGAGATGATTGAACTGTAGTGTTTGCTGCTGGAGTACTTCAAACATTTTACTGGGACTCCAGTTTGTATTCATGCTGTGTCCATGCCTTGCTTCACAAATTGTTTAAAGGGAACCTGTAATGGTAGAAGTACAGATGCTGCCATCGCTGACCTCTTTCCAACTATCTGTCCCACTGTCTCTGGCTTCAAAACTCTCTTAGGCCTCGTACACACCTTCGAGTTTCTCGGCAAAAACCAGCAAGAAACTTGCTGGGAGATATTTTTTTGCCGAGGAAACCGGTCGTGTGTACATTTTCGTCTAGGAAACTGTTGAGAAACTCGACGAGCCAAAAAGAGAGCATGTTCTCTATTTCCTTGATGGGAATGGAGAAAATTGGCTTGTCGAGTTTCTCGACGGCTTCACAAGGAACTCGACGAGCAAAACGATGTGTTTCGCCCGTCGAGTTTCTTGGTCGTGTGTACGAGGCTTCAGGCATTGACCTTTAACAAGGATACAAATTAGAAAGTCAGAATTAAATCTTAACCCCTGATCTGCATACTTGTTCCAGCTCAGTCCCTGAGAAAGTTCCTCAGGAAGCATGGAACCCTTTGTTCCAGGTGTTTTAGTGCACCTGGGAGGTGTAGAAGAAACCTTGTCTGTGTTTCAAACAAACAAGAAAGAAGGAAGAAAGTGCACGTCTGCCCTCGTGTAATTTTGTTTATTGAACCACAAGATAAAAAAAAACTCTCAATAGATGTACTTACATTTAGTAGCATATGTAAAAGCATGTAGATCACTTTGTTGCCCTCTCCTGGATCGTCACTGTAAGGTGTAACTAAGGAAATCTAACCACTATAGAACAGGTTGGCAGCTCAAAAAATCCCAGGACACAGCGGTCTACTGAGCATGCGCCCGGACCAGCCGACACCAGGCAGCAATGTGGGAACCCACTACACTGGAGAGAGTGAAGGAGACAAGGACAGTTCGTCATTACGTCAGTACATCAAGGCTGCTATGATGACATGTTTCGGAGGCTTGGCCTCCCTCATCAAGTCTCTCCTATATCAGAAGTGCACGGCTTTTTATCAAGATTTAAGACACCTTCCCTATCATACATATTAAAGGGACAATGCCAGGGGGGGTTAACCCACATTGAAAGCAGTTTATGGGACTGGAAGCAACCTTAGATATAGTAAAATTCCTAAATTCATTAACAATGTATTGAAACTTCATAAAAAATTGTGTATGCAGAACAAATATGTACTGTATAAATGAATAACATAAATAAAATAGTGGCAACTTTACCAGACACACCTAATTACTATACTTAAATGTCAGTCTTCCATATATGGATTATAGCTTACATATATCTATGCAATAAGTGTGAATCACCCACAAATGCGATATTGGGGAGCCCAGAAATGTCACAAGCTGTGAATTTTTTGTTATGGGGAATTTTCAAAGTGTTATCAGTGGCAGTTACAAGCTGGTATTCATTGTAGAAAACATCTATATGTTTATTGAGGAGGCAGTATAGTGTGTATTTTGCATTTCATATAGTAGATTTTTTAGGCATCCCAGAGTATTTTTTCTGGCAGATATAACTTTCTTGTATCAACAACAACTTCAGTTGCTGTCATGACGAGAGTGACCTCTTGCACATTTTCTGTCAAAGAACCCCTGGATGTTGAGACTGCAGGAGGAAAGGAAAAGCACAAGGGCCAAGGCATAGACATTGTGAGCATGAACTGGGGAGCGCTGGTAGCTGACATGCAGAGGTACAGCTGGCGATGCAGCGTGAAGAAGATAAGTCCAGCTGATAGTGAAGTCAGTGCCCACACCTAGTTAGGTGACAGCTGAGTGGAAGAAAAACAGCACATAAGCAGAATCAGAGTCAGGAATGGGTAGAATTCAGCATCAATTGGGCAGCGAGGTACAGATTAACTAGGCAGAAGCATGGCAGGTAGTCTAGGCCAGGGTCGGTAGCGGAGACAGACAGCAAACATAAGCAGGCAAGGGTAATTAAAGAGCAAGGTCAGTTAAGAGGCCAGGTCAGTAACAGGATCAAGGCTGCGTATAGGAAACTGGTTTACAAGAACAAGGCTGAAGACCATACAGCATGGAACTAATGCGCAGTTCAGGTTTAAATAGGCTGCTGTGTGCCAGTGGATGTGTATGCGTGTGCTTACAGCAAGTTTTAGCCTAACAGCTGGCACCATGTTCCTGGCAGCTGCTGTTTGGCTTTTGTACCTCCCCTTTTTATTGGGTGGTGGTGACTTTTTTCCCTTATACTTAAATTTTGTTTTAAGTGTTCAAAGACTGTACACATAGGGCCAGATCCACAGCCAGCGTGCGCAACTTAAATATTCCGATTTAAGTTACACCGCCGCAAAATTTCTACCTAAGTGCCCGATCCACAAAGCACTTACCTTGAAATTTGCAGCGGTGTAACTTAAATCCGTCCGGCGCAAGGCGGGCCCAATCTAATGGGGCGAGTCCCATTTAAATTAGGCACGCTCCCGCGCCGGACGTACTGCGCATGCTCCCGACGCTATTTTCCCGACGTGCTTCGTGTTACGTTACGTTGCGCCGAGTTTTGTGAATCGCGACGGGTAAAAAAAAGATGCGGCGGGAAAAAAAAAATGTAAAAAGAAATTTGACAGCGACGCGGGAAAGACAGGTATACTTTTACATGGTGTACTAACTTTACACTTTGTAAAAGCAGCCCTATCTTTGCGACGGCAAACTAACACTTACGGAGACTTAACGAAGGGAAAAACCTTTGTGGATCTCCGTAAGTGCTAATTTGCATACCCGACGCGGAATTTCGACGAGAAATACCCCCAGCGGCGGGCCGCGGTACTGCATCCTAAGATCCGACAGTGTAAAACTATTACACCTGCCGGATCTTAGGAATATCTATGCATAACTGATTCTATGAATCAGCCGCATTGATAGAAACAGGGATACGACGGCGTATCAGCAGATACGCCTGCGTATCCCTTTTGTGGATCTGGCCCATAATACTTAATAGAATGTTTTTTATTTTTTTCAGTAAAACGATAATACAGAATTGTTGATTTTTATGATTGAGATTATATCTATTAATACTAGGATGTACTTTGTACAATATTTGGGCTGTTTGTTTGTTTTTCAGTGATTCTGTAATGTTTTAAAATCCTAGATTAAAAGGTGGATGTTAATGGTCCTATTCAAATTAGTGATAAAACACAAAAAAATTTACACTGGGAACATACTCTCTACAATATTTGTTTTTTTTGGTCCAGAAATGAACAATAATGTATTGTTGATTCCCACAGTTAATTCCAGGGGTTAATATGAGCTGCTGGACCTGTCGTAGGCACTTATCAAGAGTGCTTACTATGCTTGCTCTTTCTGCGCCCCTCTTCCATTCATAGAATCTGTACTATAGATTGCAACAATGAAAAACGCTCTATGACTCGTGGATAGGTGAATGAATGAAAGATCCTCCTTCTCCATTTATAGAGCACTTTTCACTGTGCAAAGCTATGGTACACCTTCTATAAATAGAAGGGGGGTGAAAAGGTCAGACATAGTTGGTGCCTATGACAGGTCCAGTGGCTTGTAGTAACCTCACAGCACCAAGAGATTACTACAAGAGAAAATGGGCAGAGGACTAAAGATTTAAACAAAGAGAACAGCAGCGTACAAGAGGCATTTCTCATTTAATGCAAGTACTGCCCCTTGTGCTTATTTAAAAAAAAAGGAAGTTTAACTAAATGTAAGCCTTAATACTGGGAATTCACACTAAAGTATTTGTTTCTCTTTCTGGAAAAAAAATTACTGTAATGTAGACATGTGCATTTGTTTTCGTCCGAATGCATTTTCGCCTGAATTTCTGGGATTTTCGCGTTCGTTTTAACAAACGATAACGAACGTGCAGAATCCGAATTCCGAAAGATCCGACATAAAAAATGTTTTATTTTCATTTAGTTGTGCCAACAGTTCGATATAGATAGAAGAATCGACATGATGGTGACAATAGCCATCAGTGTCTATCGAACCTGCGGTTAAATGTGCCTAACCTTACTGTATTAGTCCAAGATTATTCGACATAGAGAGAAAAGATTCTACATTATAGAGACATGAAGATTCAACGAAGCATCTAAAAACATACGATCGCCGCGAGCAGACATTTATGGTCAAATGCTCCAGCAATTGGCTAAAGAAGAATTCTAATGTTGGTTGACTAGTAATAATAATTTATAAATATAATTATTACTAGTGATACAACATTAGAATTCTACTATAGCTTGTGGGCGGAGCATTCGACCGGAAATGTACGATCGCGGCTTCGTACAGTTTTGCAGCTTCGTCGAATCTTCTTAGAACTTTCAACAGACACCATAAGCCTTCAGTTGACAGATTCGACCTTAATTAATTCAGATTTTCAGACTAATGTATTTTTTAACTAAACAAAATAAATAAAAGCGAATTTCGGGAGAAACTAAATAAATGTATTTTTCGGACGAAAACAATATTCCGAAACAAAATATTTCAGTGTGCACACGTCTACTGTAATTTTGATTTTTAGATTTTAAAATTGTTGGCGATCATATTAAAAATGGGGGTTGGACATCAATAAATTATTGGAATAAATGATACTGTAAGGTTGATTTATACAGGTACAAATGGCTTTTGTGAATGTGTAAATAAATTCATACTGGAAATGTGTTTACTACAATATTTGGGGTGTTTTTTTCTGGGAATAATTACACTGTAATTATTATTTCCAGATAAAAGTATTGGTGGCCCTGTTAAATGAGGCTTGAATGCAAATCAATACAAATTGGAAACATAGCATTGCAATCTTTTGCAATGCTGCACTTTTTTCTTGGAATGAATAAGGAATAAATTACACTGTAATGCTGGTTTCTATATTTTATTATTTTATTAACTTCTGTTGATGGAGCAGTTTAAATACAGGCTTAGTGGATAAGGTGGTATAGGGTGTCTAATGCCCTGTACACACGATCGGTTCGTCTGATGAAAACAGACCGATGGATTTTTTTCATCAGATATCCGATGAAGCTGACTTTCATCAGTCTTGCCTACACACCATCGGTTAAAAATCTGATCGTGTCCAATGCGGTGATGTAAAACACTATGTCGTGCTGAGAAAAATTAAGTTCAATGCTTCCAAGCACGCCTCGACTCGATTCTGAGCATGCGTAGATTTTTGACCGATGGATTTCCCCACAGACGATTGTTTTTTTTCCATCGGTTTTTTAACCATAAGAACATTTTAGGTTCTATTTTTTTTCACCGATGGGGCCTACACACGATCGGTGCATTGATGAAAAAAAATGTCCCTGAACCATATGATTCATACTTCAAAGTGAATAACAGACCTCTTGGACTATTGGTGTTCAGACTGGACCAGTGGTCATAGCTGGTACAGTATGTTGTCATTTATATTTCACGATCACGTCTGTTACACAAATCATGTATGTTCTCTGCTGGTGAAAATGCAGCTTAGAAAAAAATTGCATTATATTGCACTATAATGTTAATTTCTACATTTTGCAATGAATGGTGAGATATATTGGGAAAGCCTTTATTGATATTAGTAAGTGTAGCGCTACCCCCGCAGGATCCGCTGATTTGTTGTTGGGATCGGCATATTAAGTTACCTTGATATGGTCTAGAGGTGTGGTTAAAGAACAAAGCAGTGAGCGAAGGTCCAGACAGTGAATAAAGGTTTTCCAATGCTTTATTTCCAGGCCAAACACGGCCAACATCAACATCAAGTGGGAAGAGCAGGTTGATGAAGAAAAGAGAGAACCTTGCAGTATCAGGCCTGGATATTAATTGAGCAGTCCTTGCTCAATAGAGAACCAAAATATTACTCGTCGCCACTCTAGTTGGAGTGAGTAAAGTGCCCCCGGACAGACCCCTCTCACAAGTCTGGCAGCCGAAGTGTCACTTAGGATTTGCTGGAAGGAACAGGTCTCTCTCACAGACCTGGCTCTAGGGCCTCTGCCACAGGCCAATTACTTTAAGTGAACTAAATGGATGAACAGAGCGAATCCTCCCAGTGGATTTTTTAGCATAGGTCACCGGATGACAGCAAAGTGTACCTGTCAGCATTCCGTTCACCAAATCCCTGATTGGTTCGTTCAAGCCCTGTTGGGACAACCTGCCTCTGGTTTCTCCTCAAGCCGACCCCCCAATCGAACGGCACCCAGCCTGGGATCCTCTCAATAAAACCGGTGACCCAGTAGATCACTGGAGTCCCCTTTTACCTCCGGATGAGGTTTGGTGTAGCCTGCAATTTTGGCCAGGTGGGCCGCGCTGGCGGGGTCCATGGATGTTCGCACCCTGAAGGTGGATGCCGCACCTGGAACCGGGACCCCGCGAAGATTTTAGAACACATGACACCTGTCACAGATATACCCTTCCCCAGCATGCCTTGCGAGGAAGAAACTTCTCTAATTGGCTGTTGGGGAAAACTTGCTCTGCCAGAACCCCTCTAGCGCCAACTGCCGGCCAGGGATGGTACTGCATCCCTGGAGTACAGATTGACCCAGCGGACATTTCTGGAATGACAGAAGTCCCAATTTAAATAAATTGTGAATGGGAGCAAAGTAACTCTCCCATTTCCCCACTAACTTTAGCGTAGTGCCCATACTGAAAGTAAGGGGGCGCTACATAAGGTTATATTTTCTGAGTAAAAAGATGCTTTCTCATACACGCTTCCACCATGGTTACAGTCCCTCTTCCCTGGTCATTCCAGGTTGAGTCAGTATAATATACACAGGGTCTGTGGCCTTTGGTTTTGACTGTTTGTCAGAAGCTCAGATAAACAAACTAAATAGTAGCATAGTTGGTTACTGTATTTTGACATGACGAATTCAAGTCTCATTATCTCTTTTTTCTATTTTTATTTTTTTCTTTATGCTGTTTATTTTATTATTACTATACTGTTCAGTTTTCTTATCTGGATTTTCATTTCTGGATAGTTTTTGCTTTACAATTTTGAAAATTCAATAAAGATTTTGCAAAAAAAAAAGGCCTTGTAATATTAACTCAATATCAGGAACAAAAAATATTTTTGGGGGACTTTTTCTGAAAATGTATTACACTGCAATGTGGATTTCTTTATAAGAAAATTGCTGAAGGGGGACCTAGGACAAGAGTTAAAATGGTCATTATGGACGCTGTTGAAAATAGAGTCTAGTTAAAGTGCTTAAAGTGGATGTAAACCCGATATATTTTTTTATTTTTTATGTCACAATGTACAGTATAATATTTCCTATCATCTGTGCCCAGTCTTGCCACACAGAGTTAATCCAGCTCTGAACAATCCTCTTTTATTGTTCAGTGAAACAAAACGGACTTACAGAGAAAAACCTTAGTCCGTTCCTCCCCCTTGCTGTGAGGACAAGGTTATTTACATATCTCATGCTCTAGATACGTTACACCGCCGCAAGTTTTCATCGCAAGTGCCTGATTCACAGAGCACTTGCGATGAAAACTACGCCGGCGGCCTCCGGCGCAAGGTGGGCCAATTTAAATGGGCGTGTTCCATTTAAATTAGGCGCGCTCCCGTGCCGGACCTACTGCGCATGCTCCGTTTTGCAAATCCCGTCGTGCTTTGCGCGCCGTGACGTAATTTTTTCGAGCGGCGACGCACGTAGCGTACTTCCGTATTCCCGGACGTGTTACGCAAACGACGTTCATTTTTAAATTTCGACGCGGGAACGACGGCCATACTTTAGACAGCAATACGTTTGCTGACTAAAGTTAGGGCACCTAAAACGACGACTAACTTTGCGATGGGAAACTAGACTAGCGGCGACGTAGCGAACTCGAAAATCCGTCGGGGATCCGCCGTAACTGCTAATTTGCATACCCGACGCTGGTTTACGACGCGAACTCCACCCAGCGGCGGCCGCGGTATTGCATCCTAAGATCCGACAGTGTAAAACAATTACACCTGTCGGATCTTATGGATATCTATGCGGAACTGATTCTATGAATCAGTCGCATAGATAGAAACAGAGATACGACGGCGTATCAGGAGAAACGCCGTCGTATCTCTTTGGTGAATCTGGCCCTATGTCAGTAGTTTAGAAAGGATGATAGTGGGTTTACATCCACTTTAAAGACTGTGCACATACTTACTAGATTCGTTTGGGTGTTTTTTTTATTTTTAGGTAAGTAACAACACTATAATTTTTTTAAGTAAAAATCTAGTTAGTGTGGGTTTACTAAAGGAAAATAGACT